>NC_135216.1:6323615-6428615 GCF_052324685.1 Brachyhypopomus gauderio
AATAAAGAGATTCAATTCAATTCAATTCAATTCAATTCAATTCAACCAGATTAAGCACTGACAATATGCAAGCATGTTGTCAATGAACTAAATTGAAAATTACTTTCAATATACCAATCATTTTCTCTGGCATATTTTATATGTATAAACTACGTACATTGATAATGTTTAACTTTATTTATAGTCTTATTAGTAAAATTAAAAGTTTTTTTCTCAGTTGAGTGGCTTTTAATTTGAAAATCGCAACAAAAGAATTCCGGCATTGTCGTAAAGAACCCACTAGGGTCTCTATAGTCGCAGGTGGGTTGTTGACGTTGTCTTGGTTTAAATGCCATGCAGTAGTTCTACTGAGTGGGAATGCTGTTTAACGTTAGTTAGATACATGGTGTTGTAGAAATACATGTGCCAAAGGTAAGTGATAATAGTAACTATCGCAGCTAGCTAGCGAAATGTCACAGCGTACATTGCATGTTGTTTTAAGAAACGGACGTTTTAAGTCGCTTACCTATTAGCTTAGAATATTAGTTATTTTATTAGCTATTCTTTATCGTGTCGTGTTTCATCTCAACACTGAGTGGTAGGAGGGCGTTTGTTGGGGTGTAGAAAACACGCAGAAAGCCTTGATGACTTTCCAAACATTTGGTAGAGCGGTTTGTAGTACTACGTTTGGTTGTACTTCCGTAAGAAGATACAAGAAGTATAACTGATACATTGGAAGCAATGAGTTCTTTTTGAAAATTGCATCGCAGCTGGCCACCCATTACATAGATTTTATGCTCACGACCCGCCAGAACTTTAGTTAGCTAGATATGGCCACGCAAAAAACATCACGTTCCTATTGCATACTGTGCAAATAAAGCCACACGCTCTCCCACGCTATAGCCGTTTAGTTGTGGCTCTGGGTTGTGAGGTGTGGACACTTCCACGACCTACTCATTTGTAATGAACGTGAGTCAGTGAGATTGCTCTTCGCACTCGTGTTGCAGGCCCACCGGAGTGAATGTTGGCAGCGCGAGCCCTGTTTGGCATCGGTCTCCTTGTGACGTCACGGGGAGGCTGCGTCCGCGCGCACGCGCATGTGTGTGAAAATCCCTACAAAGCGTCTTCCGCGAGACAGGCATGCACCATGGCGAGCACTATTAAATATTTAAGGTATGTATTACAGAATAAGTAACACAACTTAGAATGTCACTTATTTTTTCAAGATTTTACTCTGAGGTCCAGATTAAACCTGAACCAGGTGTAAAAATAAGATTTAAGATTAGCACTGCATTTTAGTCCCTGACTAGACATAATCCAAGTCTGGGACACCAGCCTACAGGTTCAGTTAATGGAAGGTCTACAATTACTCTGATTTTACACTTAAAACCCAAACGAGGTTTTATGGTGTCATCTTAAGCACTCAATGAGATTGTGTGTTTTGGGGGGGCGGGGCATACCCCTCCATAGCCAGGAGGAGGCCCAGCACATCGACGAGGAACTCTTCTCTGACTACAGCTTCAGCGTGGACCAGCTGATGGAGCTGGCCGGCTTGAGCTGTGCCACGGCTGTCGCTAAGGTAAAACCTGCGTGGTTACCGGGCAGAGGAGGTGGGAGGGGTAAAGTGTGAATGAGGACATGTGATCCTGTGCTCCGCCCCCTCAGGCCTACCCACTGCAGTCCCTGCTGAAGAGCCCGGCTAGGGTATTGGTGGTGTGCGGCCCTGGCAACAACGGTGGAGATGGGCTGGTCTGCGCACGACACCTTAAGCTATTTGTAAGTGTTCTGTTCCCCCCCACTGGAGTTCGCAGGCCCCTAGTTCCTAAATACTGTCAGTAATCACTGAATATCTCTGTCTCCCCCCCTCTCTCTCTCTCTCTCGTTTTTTATGCCTCTTTGTGTGATTGTAGATTGTAAATAAAGTTATTTATTTTTCTCTCTCTCACATATTTAAGGCCGTGCCTTTAACTCCACTTTGCTGGAGTATGGTTCATGAAGCAGTTAGCAATTAGCAATTTTGATTCCACCTGATGCACACAGCCACTTTACTGGTCCTGCATAAGTGAACTCTTAACTGTCTCTTTTAAACTGGCAGGGATATGAGCCTTCTGTGTTGTACCCCAAGCGGCCGAACAAACCGCTCTTCCATAATCTCACCACCCAGTGTGAGAGGATGGAAATGTCCTTCCTGACCGAGATGCCTGAGGTAAACGCAGCATAACTGCTGCCACCTTTTATAAAGGACAGAATAAATCTGCATATGAAATGACCTCTGATGTCTCACACTAGTCCTGTTACAACCTTTATCTGTTACTTCATTCCTTACAAAGCCACGACATATACGACAGGACTCCAGGGTGTCTCACACTAGTCCTGTTACAACCTTTATCTGTTACTTCATTCCTTACAAAGCCATGACATATACGACGGGACTCCAGGGTGTCTCACACTAGTCCTGTTACAACCTTTATCTGTTACTTCATTCCTTACAAAGCCATGACATATACGACGGGACTCCAGGGTCACTTATGAGCTGCTAATATCAGAAGGCTTAGATTTCGCTAACGCCTGAATTCGTAGTGTTTAGGAAATAAAACCTGCGTGGATGGTGCTGGGGCAGGCGGAGGTGATGGTGGCAGACACCAAATCTCTACTGCTCTTCTGATTGCCTTTGTAGGCTGAGGAGATTGATGAAGTCTATAACTTTGTGGTGGACGCCATCTTTGGGTTCAGCTTTAAAGGTGCAGTGCGTGAGCCCTTCGGGGCCATCTTGTCCACGCTGAAGAAAGTCACCGTCCCCATTGCCAGCGTGGACATCCCCTCAGGTGAGTCTTACACCACGTGCCCCGCCCACACTCCAGGTTTGATGGTGGTCTCAGTGGTAATGATGGTGAGTGCCGTGTGTATTAGCTATTAGCACCTAACGCTGGCTGGTATTCATTAGCCTGTCGACATCTTTAGCTAAGGGGTTACTGTGGGTCAGAATAAACTAAGCCTAGTCCTCCTGTAGGCTGGGACGTGGAGAAGGGCTCCAGTGACGGTATCCAGCCGGACACGCTCATTTCGCTCACCGCCCCAAAGCAGGCGGCGGCCCACTTCACGGGCCGGTACCACTACCTGGGCGGCCGCTTCGTGCCCCCGGCCCTGGAGAAGAAGTACAAGCTCGGGCTGCCTCAGTACCCTGGAACCGACTGCGTTTGCCAGCTCAGCTGATGAGGAGTGAAAGGGGGGGTGGGTGCATGGTGAGAAAACGGAAGAGTGTGTTCCCATTCAGAACCGAGTTTTTCTTCAAACATGGAGAGTGCAGCGCAGTGGCTGCTGAAGAGATGTATAAGATTATCTGTGGAGGGTGTAAACTATTTTTCAGATTGAATTTTGTTATTACTTGAATAAACTTAATGAATGAATTAAATGTCATGACCTGGTCTGACCATTGATTCTGTGTGTGTGTGTGTGTGTGTGTGTGTGTGTGTGTGTGTGTGTGTGTGTGTGTGTTAAGTCCTGCAAAATACTCTGGCAAATGTCAATAAGGTGATTATCTACATTTTTTGAATTTCAGTTTAAGCTGACACGGTCCAGGGTAAACAGAATTGGAATAATGGACACGGAAGTAACGTGTTTTATTACTTATGCTGTTGCGTTCACTTCGCCTCTGCTTTCTAGAGGTTATTAGCATCAGAAGAGCTTTGGGTGTGGAAACAAGACCAGCCGTCCATGGCCGCTTGTAGGAGACAAAGGCTCAGAATGCCAGAACTCAGCCTGAACAAGCCTGATCTCATACTGCTCATCGTACGTGTCTGAGTAGTGACGTCAGACACGTGGCTTTAGTCAAACTCACATAAGACTGATGCAGCAGGAGAACTGAATGAGGTTTGTGGCCTTCATCATTTTTGTGATGGGGAGACATTTATTTCTTAAGATGTGGTATATGGAGTATTTGTGAAACAAAATGTGCCATTTACAACTATGACACCAAATGTAGACAAACGTGAGCATTGTAGGCATTCTATGTTAATTTGTTAATTAAATTTTACTTTGTCATTAATTTAGTTTTGTTAAATTTAATATTGTTTTATTTTTGTCTTGATGGTTGTATTATATATCCTCTGCTCAAAATAAAAAAGCAATCAATTCTAAGGTACTTAAGTCACTGTCTGGAGTACAAAAATAAATAGTTTCATTTAAACACTTCAAATTAAAATGCAGCAGTTACAATATCTGTTGGATACAAAACTGAACTACAACAAATGACTTGTGGTCATATGGTTCATGGCTAATGAATCATGCTGGTGATATTCAAACATCACATCTTATAGGCAGGATTACTTGGCTGGTACAGTGATGAATATACGAATCCAAACCCTAACACAAATCTAGCCCCCCAAAAATGTCATGCACACTACACAAAATCCCAAAACGGGCAGCAACTTGAAAGATTTTTCCAGGACAACGTATTTGCTTTTTTATATAATTTATAGGCTTAGGACTTTCTGGTGCTACAGACAAATTATGATCAAATTAAAATGGCACACCATTCACAGCTAGCAGTACTACTATGTTGTAAACAGTTTACGTTTGCACACTGCATAATTCACGATCCAGGAGTGTCAGTGCAGAAGTCACATCCATAAGTCACATCAGCGGTAAATAAATACGGTTGGAGGGTCGGCCCCGAATCCCCCTGAGGCAGCGTCTGTGGACCTGCTCAGAGGTTCTTACAGCAGCTGCGGCGGGTCTCTTTGACCTCGCCGACCGGCCCCATCTGGCTCATGGTCACAGCGCAGATGGAGCCCCGGGTGACCTCCCTGCTGGCTACCTTCGTGTGGATAGCTGGAAGGAAACGTTTATACAGCTGTGCTTACTGGATTCCTTTCGGTGTATTCGTTTGACTAAAGCCAATCTTCCTATTGTACAGCCGTGTGAACCGCCTACCTGCCAGAACCTCGAGGAAGGCATTTTCAACGTTGGTAGCGTCAAAAGCTGACGTCTCCATGAAGAGCAGGTCTTTGCTCTCTGCATGACATGAAACAAAAACGCAATAGCCTGCGTTAGTCAAACAGAATTCAGCCTCATCTGAACACATTCGCTCCTGCTTAAAGGTTCACTAAGGTAACCCGAGTTCATAATACCTACTACTGCAGAAAATTCATAAAGCAGTTTCTCACATTAAAAATTCCAATTTATAGACTGCTGATATCTAATAATTTGAGTATTTTTCATGTTATGAATGTTGTGCACCAACTATAGACCAACATCCCAGTGTTGTTTTAAAAGAGTAATGACATAACCCCTTATAACATAATAAAGTATTTAATTATAGATCAGTGACCCCAACTGAATTTTGGGAGAAACTCCATCTTCTCACCCCCTACTATTCTCTCCTTCATCCACGAGGGGCACAGCTACCTGTGCTAGCAGAACCCACCCAGAAGTCCAGTCCAGTTTCTCTTAAGTTCTCCACCCACCTATAGTCCCAGTCACTCTCCATCTCAACCACACCTAGTGGGCTTGGTCCGTCCTCACATCTCCCACTTCAACATCCACAGTAGGTCCACTACCGTGTAGGTGACGGCTGTGCTCGTGGGTGTGACATGTGGCGGAGGTGTTCACTCGCCTGCAAAGTGTTTGGCCTCCTCCATGGGCACGGTGCGCTGGGAAGAGAGGTCGCTCTTGTTGCCCACGAGCATGACGACGATGTGGGGGTCGGCGTAGTTGTACAGTTCCTTCAGCCAGCGCTCCACGCTCTCATAGGTCAGGTGCTTGGTGATGTCATACACGAGGAGCGCCCCTACCGCCCCCCTGTAATACCTAAAAGCACACGGACGCTTTAGATCAGAGATTCTCCATCCAGATCTCAAAGACCCCCTGCCAGTCCACACGACGTATGATCAGTGCCCACATTAGCACATGGCTACCATTATCTGGCTCGGACATGTTTAGGCATGGAGGTGAATTAAAATGTGGGCAATTGGTGGACCTATTTTGTGGATTTCTGTGTTTTAGTTTACAGGCATTTTAAACCTGGACTTTATAGGCACATTTTGCCCAGTGCAACTTTATGAAACTCTCTATCCTAAGCAGCTCTTTAGTGTGTTTAGTGTGTTAATGTGGACAGTCATGGCCTGGTGGTTAGGGAACTGGTCTTGTGACCGGAGGGTCGTGGGTTCGATTCCCAGACCTGAGGCTATGGTGCTCACTTGTATAAAAAAATGAGATAAAATGTAAGTCGCTCTGGATAAGGGCGTCTGCCAAATGTCATAAATGTAAATGTTTAGAGCATATCTGTCGTGACATTCATTTGGAATGGCACCTGTCATCTAGATAAGTGTCAGAAATAGACAAAAGGGTTTGCTGAGGGTCGTAGCAGGTGGTGATTTATGGTTATTCCTCTACTGAGTCCTTGGTGCAACAGTGTGTGGACTCACGCTGATGTGATGGCCCTGTACCGCTCCAGGCCCGCCGTGTCCCAGATCTGGGCTTTGATGCTGACCATATCCAGCTGGATGGTGCGAGTACTGAACTCCACACCGATGGTCGTACGGCTGTCGTGGTTGAACTCGTTTTTTGTGAATCTTGATAGCAAGTTGCTCTTTCCCACTCCCGATTCTCCAATTAATACCACTAAAGTGTGAAAGACAAAATTACACATTATCCAAAGTTCAATGTTCCTCTTAGCAGTGGTGGAGTACGAGAAGCATTCACATCGTTCAACTGTTGTTTGGCTACACATTCTTATTTAGTTAAATCACCAAAAACCATTACAAATCATAAAGATATCTCCTAAAATCTTTTGAATATCTGAGGATAGTTTAAACCACAACCAGTCCAAGAACTCTGCATAAAGATGCTAATCAGCTCAGGGAAGAAAAAGCATCTTACCTTTGAAAACAAAGTTATAGCCAAAATCTGCTGCCATGTTGACCTTCAGACGGGACTGAAGCTGTTACACCAATGGGGCGTCCAACAGCTCTAAGTGTCTCGAGGTGGGAGAAATAGAGAACACTCAGCTGGTGCCACCATTGGCTTGGTAATCTAAGTTTAAAGATTATACGCCGTCAGACTCTCCCTGGACTGGCTGTGCTGATGCGCCGCATGACAGCGGAGCTGGAGGAACAGGTCAAACCGCCACTTCACAATGTGTATGGGAGTGACAAATCACATCCATTCTTTCCCAGACTGCCCACAGCACACAGGTATGTTCAAACACGACATCATGATCTGTGGGCTGCCAGGTTGGTTTAAAAGAACAGAATTCAGGCCTTTGTAAACATTCTTTCAAATAGTGTTTGATTCATTTAACATCCCTGCCATGATGAAAACTCCAATGTACGCTTGACAAGCAATGATGTAAACTATATGCATGTAAAAAGCATTTTTATTTGCCAGTGGCTATGAAAAGTGATTTTAAAAAAGAAATTTGTAAAATAAAATAAACAATATGCCCTGCCTTGCCTAATCTACGAGCTTTGTGCAGTACAGTCTTAGTGACACAGCAGAGGTGCAAACAGTGCCATGTAACTTATATCAGACATATTGGTTTCTTTCAAGCAGCTCCAGTTTCATCACACTAGCTTTCCTGGATCCCAGCAGAGAGAGGCTCACACACTGTCATATCATAAACACAGGACACACATCGTGTGATGTATTGGTTTGGTACAGTGTACAAAATGTGCTGAAGCTACATGCTCATAAAATGGCAACATGAAGGCTAGTCATATGTTGTATGGAGTATGTGGTTTTCCATGCATCCATGAAGATTTCTTGACACTGCTTCATTTCTGAGCAATTTACAGATATACAGCTGACCAAGACTTGATCTTGTGCAGCTCTGGTGCTTTGGTGCTTACTGGGAATGTCATGTAGAAGGCTTGGCCTACACCAGTCAAGAATCTAGTTTAACTGGTTTCATTTACTTTGTACTATTATAATCACTAAAACATTGGGGTTATATTGTATATTGGTATATTAGGGTATATTGTATATTCTAAATATTGTTGAGGTGCAGGAGGACATTTTGTATATAATGGTAATTTGTTATGTTTTTGCAATATATTTCTTTGCATGGTTTGTGTTTTATTTGCTTATTATACACACGAGCGATGATCATTGAAGTAACCAGTGCCGGTCAACAGGTGGCAGTGCGACGTCGCGGCCCGTTGTGTTTACCGCACATGAAGAAGTCGAACTTCCGCCAACTTACACGCCGCTTTCATCATGGCGGCGGGCCCTATATCGGAACGAAACCAAGGTAATTCGTTACATTGCTAGTCATTTTATACCATACGCATCGTGATCAATCGCATATAAACTGATAACCCGTGTTCTTTACTACTAGTACTATATTAAATATGTAACCAGACACGCGTTTGCGTGTTATATAGCTCAGATTGTCTGGTCCTGCACCAACAAAGCGCCAGGTTGCTGCTCAGACATGGTGCATCAGTGAGACGTTATTACATTAGTTACGATGTGTGTGTGTGTGAATAAAACCTTTAGTAGCTTGATTGGTGTACAAACTGGAGAAGTTGACTAGCTGCCTTAGCTAGCTAGTTGGATGTTAGCTTGCTAGATTTCTTTGGTTATCTCTGTTCTACACGATGGATTGTAATCCACTTAAGTTTGACCAACAGAGTTGAATTGCAGGTACCAAAGGAGATATTCGTCACTCCCAGATGATCAATTTAGCCCCACTTCTCTAGAATACAACCATTATGTATTACTAGAGAACAGTTTCAAAAGCGCAGGTCATGGAAGTCCCATAGACCCTTAGCAACCTGCTCGTACTTTACAGTATTTTTGTGCTTTTCTATATTTGGTATATTTCGCTTGTTTGTTGTTAATTGTCCAGTTTTGGTTTTTCCACAGATGCGACGGTGTACGTGGGCGGTCTCGATGAAAAGGTTTCAGAGCCGCTGTTGTGGGAGCTCTTCCTCCAAGCAGGACCGGTGGTGAACACACACATGCCCAAAGACCGAGTGACGGGCCAGCACCAGGGTGAGCGTAGTGCGCATGCGCGCCGGCCACCTCTATAAGCAGCTCGTTAGTTCCACTCAAACGTTCAGTGGGTAAACAGACCCAGAAAAGGGAGAATATCAAACATTCTTTGCCCTTGAAATGCTCTAGACTGGATAAGTTTGGAAAGTGTAAAAGTAGTAATTGTTTTCAGTGCTAATTGAGAGTCTTGCTGTGTAATGTTCCACATAATAAACAGAAGACTGAGCTGATGTATTCATATTGCAGTCTCTACACATGATCATGTCTGTAAACGGTGTCTGGACGTGGCACACTCATCTTCTATAAGTGCTGAGCTCGAGTACTGGGGAGTAAAGTGAACCATGCTGATTGTTACTCTTAAACTATACAACAGCGTGATGATGATAGGATTTGACCAATCAATGTTCTTGTTTATCGCAATTTAAATCTAATATTTTATACTTTTATGTGTATTAGCCACATTCTACGGGTATTCTGAAGGTTATTCTGATGTTTTCTGAAGGTTCTTCTGATGTATTTTGAAGGTTATTCTGATGTTTTCTGAAGGTTATTCTGATGTTTTCTGAAGGTTATTCTGATGAATTTTGAAGGTTATTCTGATGTTTTTTGAAGGTTATGGCTTCGTGGAGTTCCTCAGTGAAGAGGATGCTGACTACGCCATAAAGATCATGAACATGATCAAGCTGTACGGCAAACCCATACGAGTCAACAAGGCCTCAGCACACAACAAGAACCTGGACGTGGGCGCCAACATCTTCATCGGCAACCTGGACCCGGAAATCGACGAGAAGCTCCTCTACGACACCTTCAGCGCGTTCGGCGTCATCCTGCAGACGCCCAAGATCATGCGGGACCCAGACACGGGCAACTCCAAGGGTTACGCCTTCATCAACTTCGCCAGCTTCGACGCCTCGGACGCGGCCATCGAGGCCATGAACGGCCAGTACCTGTGTAACCGGCCCATCACGGTCTCCTACGCCTTTAAGAAGGACTCGAAGGGCGAGAGGCACGGTTCCGCCGCCGAGCGCCTGCTGGCCGCACAGAACCCGCTCTCGCAGGCCGACCGGCCGCACCAGCTGTTCGCCGACGCCCCGCCCCCTCCCAGTGCGCCCACGCCAGTCATGACCACGTTGGGTGCTGCAATGGCAATGCCGGGTGAGTTGGCGCTCGGGTGCCCAGCCCGAAATATCGGAAATAGTGTGGTGTGTGTGTTGTTATTCGTGATCCCGTAACGCTGATATTGCGGAAGGCACAAATGTGTAAGTGAGCTCTCCAACCAATGAGCCTCTTTGATGTGCTGTGAGCCGACCAATCACAGGCATTCCAGATAAACGTGATGCAGGCTGTGCGTAAAATTTAACAATGTTTACTGGTGTATTTTGCCATTTTAAAAGGGTAGCTAGTGAAATATTGCCATGTTTACAGTACAGTATTTTTGTCCATATTGTACTGCTCAAAAATGTAGTAATAAATCTCAAATGGTTTGGCTGTGAGAACCAACCCCCAAGGAAATGACGTAGGTGGTGGCAACCAAAACACTTTTGCATATTGTTTCTCTTTGCTGAATTCATTTTAGTCTAGACAGATGGATGCATGTTGTTGTTTCCCGATTGGCTGCGGTGTTAACGGTGGTGGCAGCAACACCGTCCCAACTCTACACGTGAAGGACGGTGCGTGTGCCCTCCTGGGTTTTAATCCTGCGTTTGGCTCCTTCCGACAGGCATGCCCCCCCCAGGCTCCTTCCCCCCTGTGCCACCCCCAGGCTCCATGCCCCCTGGAATGCCCCCAGGGATGCCCATGCCACCTGCCCCAGGAACGCCATCCCCTCAGGGGGCATCTGCAGTGCCTCCCCCCGGAGCGCCACCCTTCCCTCCTGCCGGGATGCCCCCTCCAGGTCAGTAGGGGGCGTGTGTGAAACTAGAGCAAAAAATTGTTTTGGATCCATAAATCTCTTCCCCCGAGCTCTTCTCTAAGACGTGTGTGTAACCTCTGCTTTCCCAGGTATGCCACCTATGCCGATGCCTCCGTCCGGGCCGCCAGGCATGGTGCCTCCACCCCCTGGACCTCCGGGGTCCAATCAGCATCGGGCTCCGCCTCCACCTGGCATGCCCCCTCCCCCACAGATGGGCATGCCCCCAAGAGGACACTTCGGCCCCCCCATGGGTACGTGTCCCAACCGCCGCCTCCATTTCTTTAGACCTCCATTGGCCAGATATGTTCATGTAGACACCAGTGGTGTTGGCCCAGGACTCGCACTTTAACACTGTGGTGTCGTGTCATTTGTGGGTCCCGCGTCCAACCGTTTGTCTTCCTGCAGGTCCGCCGATGCACCCGGGCATGAGGGCTCCGCCCCCTCCGATGCCCCCGCCGGGCTACGGCGGAGGCCCGCCCAGGCCGCCTCCCTTCGGCTTCCAGAGAGGGCCGCCCCCCATGCCGCCCCGCCCCCCGGCTCCACCCAGGGGACCAATGCGAGCACCCATGCCTCCGTAAAGAACCACGAGCCTATATTTCACGTTTGTTTTATCTTTAATTTTCATCCCAGGCTGTTGGTTGATGGACACAACTCTTGTTTTTGTATACTGATGTTTTCCCTTCAGTTTATGCCCACTGTATTTTCCTAGGATTAACAAATAAACTGTTTTACAAAAATGACAGTGTTTGTCAATGAAGCATGTCTTTTATCCAGAGCCTATAGGTTTGGCGACAATCTCCCCAACCCTTAGATATTTTGCTGCTTGCACTTTACTGCCCTCTAAGGGCAAGAGTAGAACACTGCAGCTTCCCCTGCCTACTCTGGCAACATAGATTCCTTGAAGACCATGATGTTGACTAACTTTAGAGCCATTTTTTCCAACCTTCTTTTGGTGAAATCCCACAAGAGTCAGGAGTTTTGCCCTAGGCATGCTGACAGCAGATCTCTGGAGGAAGCAATACGAAATATCAAATATTTAAATTCCTCACCTCACATCCAGGTGCATTTTCTTTCAAACTCGTATGTGTATCGTACATAAATGCATACATCCTTTATCAGGGAACCTGGTGGAGAGGATATATTCTCCATGAAGAGAGCACATCAGATATTCTTTCTTGCCAGTATCCTTACCTCCATAACCATCTGCGGTCCTCTACCCCACAGTAAGACAACAGTAGCTGTACATGCACCATAGCAGGACAGGCAGCACAAACACACAAGAATCTTTTTGGGTTTTGTTTTTTTTTTTTACCTCCAGGGCCCTGGCACTCACTTCTTCAACCACATACTTTAGCACCACACCTTTTGGACTCTTTAGCTTATAACCCATCATTACCTTCACTGTAGCACGTATCCCAGTTTCCTGCACAAGTCAAACCTGTATCTCTACACTCCCAGCTAAAATCATTTGTGAATAAATGTACGTTTCACACACAAATAAACTATACATGTCTCTCTGGACGTTACTTAAACACATTCGATATTACTTGCATATCTCCGTTCTATTTTACAGCTATGAATATTTAAGTGTTTTCATCATTCCTGTTCTGTGAACCGTGTGTAGCTGTAAAGAGTCTAGTGTGTCAGTTGGATGGGTAACTTTCACAGCAAATAAACCCACCTCTGAGCTACTCTGACACCCAAGCTTCTCATAAACACAGACAGTCGCCCCAAGGACGTCCAGGCAGTGTGTGTTCATGCAGGAGCTGCTGCTCAGACGACGTCTCGTCCAGCCCGTTCGTTCACCGTCAAACCACCAAAATGAGAGCTCTGGTCATTTATCCACACGTGTAGACGACCGGCTTGACCGCGGCGGGAGGGCGGGCCGGCGTGGAACACCAGATGAGAAGCACGAGATGAGAAAGGCGACTTTTTATTCAGTTTTACGCCACAGTACAACTGCATTTATATGATGGCAAAAACAATAAATATGCAGCAATGTTCAGAACCCAGCGGGTCGACTCTATTCACAGAAGTGCCCACGGGAGAGCCGCGTGAAGTTCAGGAGGTGAGAATACATCCAGGACTCTGAACATGGAATGTGTAAAAGCCATTTCCTGTGCGGGGCTGGGATGGTTCATAAACGTTTAACTATGCAGTCTCGGAGCAGTGATTGGAGTCAGGGCAGAGTTCAGTACTCAAGTCAGTGACCACGCACAGAAATCGGTGTTCGGTCTGGACATGAAGCGGAGTAGGTTTTATACTTTAAAAAGTGGAGTATACTTAATTCAGTTCATCAGCCCTGGTATGAAAAGTCACAGTAATGCAACCTTTACAAAGAAAAGGCACTTCTTT
The DNA here is from genome assembly GCF_052324685.1 of Brachyhypopomus gauderio. NCBI lineage: Eukaryota > Metazoa > Chordata > Actinopteri > Gymnotiformes > Hypopomidae > Brachyhypopomus > Brachyhypopomus gauderio. The sequence continues at coordinate 6,336,856 of NC_135216.1, forward strand.
ATATTGAATTCTCCTATCTGTAAGAAAAACATTGAAATGGACAGGGGAAAAAAATGTAAGACTGGGTTTATAAATGCTGTACGAAACTGTACAAAATCTAATAAAAAAAAATATATGGTTGAAAAATGCAATCCAGGAAAAAAAGCGTTTTGCAGCACGTGTGTGAGTGTCAGGAGGACTGTTTTACTAGAAAAGGAAAAAAGTCACTAAAACAAGGTGATGCGGGTGTAGAGCAACATGGCGAGGTCCACCGGCAACAGAAGCCCCGCCCACGGGGACGTCACACGTCCTCTACGTGTGACGTGTCCTCTTCCACGTGGTTTCCAGTTAAATTGTTCGGATTTCAGGAATTACAAAAACAAAAACCACCAGCCCAAACGACAGAAGCTGCATCGAGTCTGCATCCTGGCTCGGCTCAACTACTGAAGTCTTTCTTTGGCACGCGTGCATTTTAGGGACACATTATAAAGGTGATTCCTGAACTTTAGCTGAAGAAGAGAAAAATCCATCTGGGGGAGTAAGGGAGAGTGAAAGAGAGAGAAGAATCAAGGGAGAAAGTGCGGATGCAGCCTTTCTTCACCTGAGCTTTGAGTCCGGAGGTTCATCTGCTACGACACGACCTTGCTGTGAACGGCCACGGTCTCCTGGTCCTCCGTGGAGTCGATCTCTTCCGTGCTAAACACCACGTCGCCGTCCGAGAGCAGCAGCACCTCCTCCCCCCCCTGCACGTCCGTGGCCTCCTCCACGTACACCTCCTGGATCACCTCCCTCTCGTCCGCCAGGGCGGCGCCGTTGGCCTGCACCTGGGCCGTGGCCTCCAGCTGCCGTCTGTAGTCCTCCGCCTCCTGCTCCTTACGCAGGAGCTGCTCCCGGTAGACCTGGGCGGTCCGGTTGGCCTCCTGCAGCTGCCTCTGGAGCTCCTCCTGGAGAGGGGAGGAGAGAGACCCCCCCCACACGGCGAGGAGGGAACCTTAGTGAGGCCTCAGCTTGAACCTTACACCGACACGGCCCCTCTGAGGAACCCAATTTATGGCCCAATAAGCTCGATGAGTGAGCAGTGACCAATCAGGAGCATTCAGAATTGATTTAGCATTAATGCTAATGTTTAATGCGGCCATGGCTGTTCAACATCTGTGAGGACAGGAAACCGTCCCGGTCTGAGGACAACACAGCGCTAGGAACATCTTTGGATTCATAAGATTTCTCTTTTCCCCTTTCATCACCTGGGTAACACGAGTCCTGGTTGGCTAACTCAACTTGCCGTCTGCTCGACTATTTATGAGTCACGAGAAGTTTCCACAGCTGGTTGGCCTGTACCGTCAGACACTACTAGACAAACTAGACATGCGCTCTGAGGAGAGTTCAGGGGTTTGCTGGCCAACGTGGGGGTTTTTTTTTATCTGCCGGTGTGTACACATGGGGCAAGTCACACAAGTTTCGTTGATCTACCAAAACTGTGTGTTTGGTGACCCTAGTCCTGCTTGGATGTGGTCATGGACTGTGTGGTGATTTCTACAGGAACGTTGGACCGGTCGTTATTGCTTCTCTACTTGAAATTGAAACTGCAGTATTCTCACATGAAGGCCTGTTTGCCTATTGAGAACCTGCGTGCCGTGTCGCTATGGGAATAAACCGTCGCCTACGTTACATTCACCGGGGGTCCCGTCAAATCTGCTGCATGTCCTGAATGGAATATACATCATTGAACTTTCAGTCTTCCAACAACGCCCTGCAGTCCCAGAATAGCATTAGTAAATGTTAGGCCACTGGCAATTAAATCTTATACTGAAGGACAACTTTGACTCTCCTGGCCTGGATTTTGGCTCATCCCTTTAATTCTACATGCGCCAATGTTATAAATATCAGTCTCACAAATGGAACTTTGGAAAACGTGATGTTGTAATTCTCTTGATTCTTAGTACCACCTTTGACACCACTGATCAATATTGCTAGACTGTCTGATGTCTGATGCCTGACGTGATTCTGGCATCCAGGGAACTGCACTGAACCGCATTGCAGTATTACCATCATGTCTTAGTGTTGTGTGGTTTTAATAGCTTTAACAGTCTTAATAGTTGTGTAATAGCTTTGAGGTGGGTCGACATTGTGCAGCACTTCTGACAGACATTTGTTGATCGAAACGTGTTACAGAAACGGAGGCGAGCGGACTAACCATGTCGCCGGCTTCACCGCGACTGGACACGACTTCAGTCTTCCTCCTGCGTGCAGGCGGCTCCTCCTCCTCCTCCACCGTTTCCTCTATAAACTGGCTGGCTGGGACAGCCAACACTAGAGGTGGGTTTGGTAAGAGCAGAGAAAACAAAAATAAATGTGGTGACTTATGTACAATGTAGGGCTACAGCTTAAGAGATCACTATACTAGCTATACATTTAAGTACTCATTTAAAAGATTACACCCCACTCCTGTGGTGGAGATGATCCCCAGAACGAGATCAAGGCAGAACTCTTTACCTTGCCTCCCGTTCTGCATGGTGACGAACACCGGCTGGCCCAGTCTAGTCTGCAGGTGACCCTGCTGATCTGTCAATATGGTAATGACCCGTTGACCGGCTTCGTTAACCGACTGCTGGATTCCGGCATCCAAGGCACTGACTGCAATGGCGTCCTCCGTGTTTCCTGGTTACCAGATAAAGAAACACAGTTACATTGCAACAGTAACGTAACAGTATAGGAATGCAGAGTATAGTCATTTACAGTAACGTAACCCCCCCCCCCCCCCCCCGGCCGAAGCAAGGCGGCCGGCCGTGTCGTACCGGCGGTGGGTTTGACGAGATCGCCGAGGCTGATGATCCCCGTCTGAGGCCCGGGGACCCCACGGATGATGAACTGGGGGCCGAGGTTCCCGCTGGTGATGGAGGCCTCCGCGTTCCTGTTCACCTGCTGCTGCATCCCCTCCTGCGGGTCACAGGGCAGCGCGGCCTCCGTCAACACTTACTCAAAGCGGGAGTCGGACCGAGCTTAACGCAGCCGCGGCCGTAACGGACGGGCGGGGTCGACGGAGATGCAGCACCACCTGGAGCAGGTTCACCAGGTCGACGTTCTGGACGTCCATGGCGATGTCGAAGGCCGACTTGTCGAACTTGCTGAGCGCGTGGACGTCAGCTCCGTGCTTGATGAGGAGCTGGGCCACTTTGTGGTGGCCGTGCTGGGTGGCCCAGTGCAGGGCCGTCATCTTCAGCATGTCTTTGGCATTGATGTCAGCTCCGTTCTGCAAGATACAACATGCAGTAAACAAGTAAATAGCGTAACCGCCTGACGACCACACCATACGTAACGGAAACAAAGAGGGAGTTTAATTTAGTGATTCTCCATCACAAGCAGCTGGATGGGAAGGCGTTAGATTGGCACGTGATGATTAGCCTGTTTTTGCTGCCGTTTTTACATTCTGGCAAAGTGAAAGATCGCCTCTATAGAACACAAATCATTTACACGCATTTGCATTAAATATTGGCGCAGTATAAAGTCAACGTGTCCACTATATGAACCAACCGCTTCACAGCACCAATACGGTGTTTTGTCCAGCACGGAGTTTTGCACGGTGCACTCAACCTACCCTGATCAATAAATCCACTATGAGCTCATGGCCTTCCGTGGCAGCCATGTGCAGGGGGGTCCTGTCGACCTTGGTACGGGCGTCCTTGCTGACGCCTGCTCTCAGCAGCACTTCTGCAGTGGAGCAGTGGCCGTACTGCGCAGCCAGATGTAGCGGGGAGGTTCCGAGCTGGATGTGTCACACAAACAACAACAACAACATCATCAACCAAACACATGAACAAACACGACACTCTCAAAGCACTCAAACTACCCACAAATCCACAAAAGGGACAAGTGGAACACTACTCTCGTGTAGGGACACTGGAGTGGACATGTGTCCCGGACAGCGTGTCCCGGACAGCGTGTCCCGGACAGCGTGTCCCGGACAGTGTGTCCCGGACAGTGTGTCCCAGACAGTGTGTCCCAGACAGTGTGTCCCGGACAGTGTGTCCCAGACAGTGTGTCCCGGACAGTGTGTCCCAGACAGTGTGTCCCGGACAGTGTGTCCCAGACAGTGTGTCCCGGACAGTGTGTCCCGGACAGTGTGTCCCGGACAGTGTGTCCCGGACAGTGTGTCCCGGACAGTGTGTCCCGGACAGTGTGTCCCGGACAGTGTGTCCCGGACAGTGTGTCCCGGACAGTGTGTCCCGGACAGTGTGTCCCAGACAGTGTGTCCCGGACAGTGTGTCCCGGACAGTGTGTCCCGGACAGTGTGTCCCGGACAGTGTGTCCCGGACAGTGTGTCCCGGACAGTGTGTCCCGGACAGCGTGTCCCAGACAGTGTGTCCCAGACAGTGTGTCCCGGACAGTGTGTCCCAGACAGTGTGTCCCAGACAGTGTGTCCCGGACAGTGTGTCCCGGACAGTGTGTCCCAGACAGTGTGTCCCGGACAGTGTGTCCCGGACAGTGTGTCCCGGACAGTGTGTCCCGGACAGTGGATCACCACTGGTGTTGGAGACGCGCTGTACCCAGTCTGTGGTGAAAGGTGCGCCATTTGCCATCAACGTCCTCACTTCCTCATCCTCGCCGTTCCGCGCAGCTTCTAGAAGCCGCTTCCCTAAGTCCATCAGGGACATCTGAAACAGGTAGAGCAAGTGTGTGTGTGTGTGTGTGCACTATATGCACTAAATTACATGCTAAAACTTTACTCCAGTTCATTTCATTAGTGTGTTCAGGTGTTTTTGTATAGACCCAAATAACAAACATGAATAACCTATTGAAAGCAACAATATTTTGTTTATGATGAACAACAGAACATACTCAAGAAGCAGGGAAATGTATGTTTAGTCAAAATGTCAAAAAAGCGCAAAAGGTGCAGCAGCATTATCTGAAGTTACACCCAAAACAGAAGATTTCTGATAAAGAAGCCACTGCATCTGGGAACAAGAGAAAACGTCTGGAAATCTAGAAAATGAACACGTGAGAGTATAGGACATTAATATAATACAGCTGCACAAAAAATCAAATAAAATACTTTAAAAAGAACTGAAAGCTTTTCCATTTTAAATCTCCAAATCTAACCAGCGTGCCATCCAGCCAAACGTCGCTCGACTCAGAAATCATACTTATCCAAGTTAACTACTTATGGTAAGGCTTCCCATTGGAAACAAATAAATAAAATTTACAAACTTGACTCCAAGATCATAAAACGTGAACCTCGCACAAAGTAAACACATTGATCGGGTGAAACATCAGTAGATCTGCACCAGGCCTGCGACTCTACACTATTACATCAACACGAGTATTTATGTTGGTACACCATGTGAAACAGGGCAGTGCGTGCAGCCTGCTGTACAGGAGCTAATGCTACTTATAAACTTAAAAACCTCTCAGGCGTATAGCATAAACATACATATTATCCTAATCACACTGTAAACTCGCAAATATTTGCACAAATATAATAGCAGATACTTTTAATGATACTTACATTCGCGTAGTTCTGCCCGACAATCTCTCAATCGTAAACACTGGCTACAGCAACTTCTGCTTCTTCTTCGTTTTCTTCTTCTTCAAAGTTTTACTAGGCGCCTCGCAAACCGACGACACTCTCGTTAGCGCCTCCTACAGTGCCGGTGGTGCTGGTGGTGTAACGTTTCCGTTACAATTAGTACTCCCCAACTCCGTGACTGAAAAAAAAACTCCCTAAAATAGCAGGCAACCTAACATGTACCTTACATATCTTGCACAGGCCCATTCATATATCCACGTATCTATTTAGTCCTGTCCACTCAAACGCTTCATTCCACACGGCCTACACACTAGTCACGTGATATGGGTCAAATCATCTAACATCACTAAATATCAAGCCTGTATTTTACATGCAAATATCTGGCTGATGCTGGTTAGTTTGATATTGCCTATTTTTTACCACAGGAGCATAAGCTGAATGCAAGATAAATTTGTTTCCTGACTGATATGGCCAATTATCTGAAAATGGTATTCACACCACTTAGATAGTTCTCAGCAAAAATATAGGACATTTCAATGGCACTCAGCCATAACTGAACTCTGACATTATCTAATTTATTTGAGCATTCTTGGATAACCAGCCACCCCACACATGCACCATACAATGACTGATGGCTAAACTTAATTTAATAATTTCATCCATAGTAACGGGACTGTTGCATTCTACACAGTTGAATGTTCCCTTTAAACTGAACATTTTCATCCCTTTTGGTTTGGAATCTCCCTTAAAACTCTGTGTGGTCAACTTTGCAGGGAACTACTAGGGTGACTCAAATGAATGTCATTTCTGCACACTGTGTTGTGTCTTCCATTCTTTTTTGATGCTCAGGAATTCCTCTCTTTGACCGGCTCCATAGTCCACTGTAGACTGGCTTCATTCTGAATACTATATTAGTGTATCTCACAATTTCAAACATCAACATTGTATAATTGTCTATATACAACCATTAGCTTTACATTCTCACTGTTCACTTCTGCACAGCTATTTAAAGTTTATTCTTTGTAATGAACTCATGTAAAATTTGGGATATATGTATTGATCTGTCTAAACATAATCTCAGCATTACAGTGCATAGTTAATCATTTGAAAGAGAATTATGACTGAAATGAAAGTGTGAAATTATTTTAAAGTTCAAATGTCAAATTGTTAAATGTATGTATGGATGCATAAATACACAAGTTCTTGAAATTGAAAATTGAAACTTTCATCTAGTAGGCCTAAAACAGAACACCTAAAACATTTCATTTTAGATGAGGTAAAGCTCTTTATTTATTTTAAATGATAAAAATACCAAAATTAAACTATAAAGTAGAATAACAGAAGAAAGTGATCAAGTAAACAATATATTTACCTTCGATTCTTAATTGTGGTTATGCAGTAATGTCATATATGCACTGCTCAGTTCTGGTAAATTTACTTGAATTGTTTGATCAAATGAGAAAATGCAAAATAAATACTATGTTGACAATTTTAGCTTTCTTGACAATTTCTAAGACAATGCCAGCCAGTCTCTTTCATGTTTAAGATTTACATTGTACTGTATAGTTATGATGAACACAGATTATGTGCAGCAGTGCTGTTCGGAGACATCACGTGATCTTGCATTATACACCTTTTCACCAATAATGAATATTTACTTTTCTTATTTTTCCTTTTACCAAGCAATGCAACATGCAATATAAAAAAAACTGTAATACATGACTTCAGTATGTCAACAATTCACCAAATCAAGCCGCAGAACACATTGAGCATAAACATTTCAAACCATGTAGTCGGGCGTGAACTGGCCTTTCAGTCGATGGCCTACAGTAGCAGACTGAAATCCAAGGTGTCAATACTGGCAATCGGCTCTTTCCAGTAGTTAAAGGTTGAGAATTCGGAGAACTCCAGATCATCTTCCAGAGATGACTTTGGGGAGTTCTTCCCAGGCAGGTTGTCCTTGGACTTCGGTTCCGACAAGCCGAGACCCTCCAGCTCCGATAGGTCCAAGGACGGGATGGGCTGCCTCCAGAACAGGAAGGAGTCGTACTGGCTGCTTTTCTCCAGCATTGTGCTCTGAGTATCAACAACAAACCACATGCACGTTGCACCGACCATGTCAGTGTGGTACGGACTAGCTTCATAAAACACTTTAAGACACTATTATCTGTGAGAAAACTGAAATTAAACATTTTCACGAATTTCAGTAAATGTGAGTAGTTAATGAAGATGTATGTGATTTAAGAAAGTCCAGGATAATAACCAAAATTGATGGGTGAATCTAAATATATAGACTATACAAATGTGCAAAAACATTTGCTTCATCATGCCGTATATTATTATATCAAGGTGTGTCAAAAAGAATAAACATTAGACTATTTGATAGACTTGGGAAAACCAGGGTGCGAATTATACAATGATAATTGGAGGGGTCAAGTTTTTTTCAGGGTGTAAATTTCACTGCATTTTTTTTGTAGTATTTAACATTATATGTGAGAAGTACATTTAAATGTTTTGACCCCCCCCCCCCCCAATTATTGGTTTTGCCCCTTTAGGGGGGTTGATGCCTTAAACGGGGGGGTCTGACCCCCCCCCCCCCAATCCCCCCCGTAATTCGAACCCTGGGGAAAACATTAAATTCAGTTGTAAAATGAAGGGCCAACAGTTTAAAGATGATTGACATGCGGTAGCCTGAATGAACCGACCCACTGGATGCTACAGAAACCGTGCAGCCTGGTTCACAGACGCTAGAAGAAACCGCTAGCTATAGCCCATCACTTTAAGTCCTTTCCCCCTCTACAAAGCATATTGGGTTTTATAAAACGGTTTCACACCGTTATTCTTTTACATTCAATGATTTACCAAGACATGTAGGCGAAGCAGCATACACAAAATCTGATTAATCTAGTACTCTGGCCGTATTTGGATCATTGCATGATTAGTTGGCTAGCTGCCCCCCGGCTAATTATAACCATATAGACCGCCTTGCACGGTCTTTTCTGTTTTAGGTATTCAATTCAAAAAATAGCCCATGCGACTATTAAAAGAGCGAGTCATACGACCAAACGGGTCACCATCGGAATTAGCGGCACCCCGTTTGCTAAGTGGATCCCACACAATGATGAACACACGCAGTGATATGGGTGTTGACCACTCAGATTTAAATGTCCAACCACAAATACCAAGAAAATGTAGAATTTAAGCCGATAAAAAAAAACATTTATTAAGGAATAAATCTAGATCAACGTTTAAAACCTGTAAATATGCTACGTCATACAGCCTAATGCATTTGACCAAAAGATACATGTGAGACAAGTCATATTAAATACCGTAAATGTTGAAATGATGAGTACCTTTTTGGGGATCCTTGTTAGATGCGTTAGCTCCTGTCAACGCGTGAAACACCCAGTCTTGGCTTTGTGATCGTCTTCTTGCCGGCTTGCCTACATCAACCCACCACACCCAATAATCAAGTCAAGTCCTGCTCTCAGCAGCGCTCCCAGTCCTCCCAGTGCTCCCAGTCTTTAACCGCCTACTGGCAGGTGCACAGATGATCCCAGCGGGGAGTGGCCGCGCTATTGTGTCAAGAAAAGGCGGAGTGTGTCCTCCACCAAACATTAATGAATATATACCAAACCTATCAGCATATATAGGCCTAATTTTCAACAATCTTGTGATGTGTAGTTCTGTTGCAATAGATTTGCTGTGTAAAGTGAACAATAAAACTATTTCCAGTGGCACGTGTGTTTTCCTGACGGAGCTTTTCAGAAATTAAAAAAAGGAACGCTATTGTATTAATATTCTCCTTTTTTGAAGGGGGGAGGTGTTAGAGAGAGAGATTACGATTACTGGATTTTGCAGTAAGTCCCTAAATAGTGTTGAGCGGCTTTTGTGCCTGCCTGCGTGTAAAACAGTGTTGAGCTCCTGGGGGCTTTAATGAACCAGATAATAACGAGGGAAATTAACTATAACATTATCAACACATTAAATTGGAGATGATTAACAAACGGGAGCGTATTCAACGTGTACCACTCTGTTCAAAAACACATAACCGAGCATAAAATCAAAGCGTGTGGAGACGTTTCCGCCCAAACTCACTCACACCTGCACTTCCATCCACCACCCACTAGATGGCGTCGCACACACCCAACACCGTTTACCTTCACGTCGTTTATTCACCACTCACAAGTGTGCGGTGTGTGTTTTAACCGAGTCTTTTTGGACGTGTGGACTTTACACGACTTCACACGTCCCTCTCGAACAGTTTGTGCGACGTGCGGTGCTGTTTACAAACACAGGAAACGAGAGACAACACCAGGACGGAAAAGGGGCGAGTGTGTCGTCGGTATTTACCCCACCAGGGGCAGAACTACTCTGAGAAGTTACTGAAATTTAGTTTTTTTGTCAGTCTTGACACCGCGTGTGTTGTCGGGTCCGTGGACGTGTGTGAGGACGGACCCGCTGGTGAGTGTCGCACACGGACCCGCCGAACACACGGCCGCGGGGCAGCACCAGCAGGCTAACGGCGGCTAGCCGAAGTTAACTTCCCTCAGTGAGACACACACCAGCCCGTCTGTGGTGGTGCGTCCAAGAGTGAACGAACCCGCACGACGTTTTAATAAAACTTCAACTTTCTGTAGTGACCGAGCGGGCCTGCTTCAGCTCCCCGACATTAGCTCGTCACACCTCGCTGCCTAATGGACTTAAAGCAGGTCCGCTTGGCCAGTGATGCTAGCTGGCTAGCTAACAGCTGAGAGGACGTCGGCTAGCTGAGTCTAAAATACTGCGAAATAAAGATACCACACGGACGCCGCTACTTAAGACCACTACTTTTTTTGTGTTGAGACTAAATGTATGTCACAGAGGCCAAAACCAGGCTGTTCAGTGTTGTTTTTTTGTTCTTAATGTGTTTCAGGGAAGGATGTATGTATATGTGTGAGGCCTCCGTCCGTCGACGTCTCGGCCGTGGGTCACGTCTCTTATCAGGGCTGATGCAACTGACCGGAGGTGTCTGGAAACTGTGGGACCGCTGTGAAAGTAAGACAACTTTATTAGCTTTGTAAATAACTTTGTAACCACGGCGAATCCCTTTCCGATTCTCTGGTTGTTTTACAATTCTTTCAAAAGTAGTGACGAGACGATGAGAGGTGTTGATGTATGTTCATAAGGTGAAAGCCCATTATCACTTCTCCTCCCCCCCCAGGCTCACTCAACTCACTCTACTTCTCCACATCTGCCTGGCTGATCACTCTCCCACCAATACAAGTGGGACCACAGCAAAAATCAACCACCCACCAGGATATAAAGCAGTTCGACACTGAGCTTCAAACATTTGTTTAAATAAGTGGTCTTAAAAGTTAGAGTCGGTGCTCTCATTCTCGGTTGGATATAGGACGTGGAAAACATCGAGATGACCTCGCAGTGGATTAGGGTTTAGTGAATAAGATGTGGTGTCTTATGCAACAGGCCTTTGTTTTTTATAAACGGCAGTTTGCTACACGATATGTATGTGTCGACACTCAGGAATGGGAAGGAGTCAATACACCTTTGAGGGGGGGGAACGTAACAGAGCTACGCTGCCACACCTAATCGTAAAGGGATTGTTTAAAAACACCTGGTGCACAGTGATTATGTTTATATAAGTAAATACATATTGCCCTATTGTTTATGAACGTGTATTATTAGATTTTCATAAGGCCATGTCAGACACAGTTGATAGGAGAGAGGTTGGTGAGGGGGAACGCACGGACTCGTGTAAAGTTCACACAGTCGAGGAGAGAGGCCAAGCTGAAGGGGCCGTAGAGACGCACGAGTCTCCTAAAACAACTTCAAAAGGGAGGACTGTCGACGAGGACGGCTGTGCTCCACCCTGCTCAGCCTCCTCCGATAATGGCGAGGTCAGCGCGGTCTGCTCCAGTCCCGCGACCAGCGGGAGCCCGTCTGAGGGAGACGGATCCGAGCTCACTAGCACCGCGTCCTCCGTTGGCAACCCGCCTGCGCAGACGCCGTCTCTCCCCGCTCCGAATGCCCCTGAAGGCAACGGCGCGTCCGCAGACGAGCGTTTGGCTCCCGCCGAGTCCGCGGTGGATTGTCCGCCTCGGTCCGGTCAGACTCCGTCATCAGGCGCCGACGTTCCGAGCGGCCAGGCCGGCCAAGCTACGGCGCAAGGGCCAGCCGTGCCGTCTTTCTACCTGGTCAAGTGGATCATCTGGAAGGAGAAGAAAACTCCCATCATCACGCAGAGTGAAAATGGCCCGTGTCCCCTGCTGGCCATCATGAACATCCTCTTCCTGCGGTGGAAGGTGAGCCCCTCGACTTTAGACATTGCAGGTCTGAGAGAAAAAGTGAGCTGGCATATCGTTAAAGTTAAACCGTTAAGTCGGAGAGCGGCGATGATGGGTCGACTCTCTTGGATATCACGAGCTCTGTTTGGTGATGGTCCTGTTTCAAGCTGAGCTCAATCTGCTGCTCTCCACCAATCAGATTAACTCCATGGCAAAAACCGTATTTAAACCAGAGTCGGGCGTCTGTGTTGAACTGAGGTCAGCGGGGGTGAAGGTCCATCTGTGAGGTCTCCAAGTGAAAGCAGAATATATTGTGTTACAAAAGGATGTGGGATGGATCCTCTTGTAGCTACAGGATGTAGAAGTATTTCTGAACGTGAGCAGCACTGATGGGACCTTCACGTCATCCTCTCTGTGGAGTTTATCTGTAAACATGGAGTCTGCTTTCACTCCACTGCCAGTGGACCAAGTGATACTCTGGTTATTAGATATTCGTCTAAAAGTGCTCTGTGTGTGTGTGTGTGTGTGTGTGTGTGTGTGTGGAGATATATAACATGATTTGTGATTTGTCCACAGGCCAAGTTACCTGCCCAGACAGAGGTGGTTACTATAGAGGATCTAATGGCTCACCTAGGTAAGAAGCTTTAGAAGTTGCTGTGTAAATATTTATTTATTTATGGCTCTTGCACAGAGCGACTTGGTGTCGGGTCTGAGTACGGGACCTTCACACACCAGTGACTTTGTGATAGAAATAGTTTTTATTCAGCACTGACGTCTGTGAGTCTTGAGCGATGGCGTTATCGCCAGCTGTTGTCCCTAAGGTCATTTGATTAGTTAGACCAACATGGCCTGGCTCCAACCACCACCTCACAGTGTGAGGACGGGCTCAGTGTTGTTTGTGTCATCAGGAAAATTTACGTCACTGTGTCTGTCTGGGTGTTCAGGTTTGCCTTTTAAACTCTGCTCCATTTGAAGAGGTGTGAACAGAAGTTTAATTTAAAATTGCAGTTTCTTTCCTCCTTTACTCCATGGCTTAAATGTCTGTTGTGTTTTGGTGGTTCTTGTGTTTTTCCTCCATAAACAGTATTTAGGTGTGTTATAAGTACATTTTAATCCAGTGTTGTGGCAGTATCACCTGTTTTATCTTGACCACATGCCGTCAGGTGCACGTAACGGAACCGTTAGGAGAACGTTTCCTAAGCATTCCTCTGTGAGGAGTGCAGTTTACCGGCATTACAGGCCGGCCGGCGTTTGGTGATTCATTTGGAAGGTCCCGTGTTGTGTGTTCAGATGTGTTCTGTCATTTCCTAAGCCTGCTGACTCTCATTCAGGAGGCATGTGGCGTCTGTCTGCTGGAGCTGTAGAAACATCCAGTAAAGCTTGTTCTGTCCGACCTCAGTACACTTTAGAAAAGACTCGTATTACGGCATGAGATTATTTTCTTTTGTTCAAAGTACTACTCTGGTTATAAAACTCTTTTTTTTTTTTTTTTTGCTTCCCAAACTTAATAGGTGGACATTTTTATAGACAGGGCAATTAAATTTGATATTAATTATATATTAATGTTATTAATTGCTTTAATTACATAAATAAGGCTGGTATCACATTTCAAATATGTGCAAATGTGCTTGTGAAATGTACAGCGTATGAGCTCTGGCTATATTTGGGCTCAGGGACTAGCAGTTGGTATGACAACATGGAGGGTAGCGCTTCTACACTAAATGAATGACATTAGAATTTTACTGGAGAAATTCTGAATTTTAGATTCAGTTTGTGCAGAAACACATCCATGTTTTGTGCTTTGGTTTGGGGACCAGGGTTCAGATTGTTGGCCGGGATCACTTTGTTTGAAGCTGAGTAACATGACGGGCCTAGTTAAGGGGAACTGTGTGTGGCGGGGCCTTGTGTTCATCTGACAGACAGACAGAAATTGTCTTACTCACTGACTGAATGTCTTCCTCTCTCGTTCTAGGTGAGTGTGTGCTATCCATAAAGCCGAGAGAAAGGGCAGAGGGCATGGAACTCAATTTTCAGCAGGTAGGTGTGTGTGGGATCTGTTGGCTAAGGAGGAGAGAGTGCTTTAACAGATGGTGGGAGAGAGAAAAGGGAACTATTGCTGAGGGTCCCTGTTGTAGCGAAAACATAAAAACGTGCAGACAGTTTCCCCCGGGCACAGGCTGGAAAGACTCCGGCAGATGCTGTTTCTGCTGGTTCAGTAGTTTTGGAATGCGAGGCGCAGTTGCAGTACTTCATTGGACCCAGTACTGCACTGACCCAGTACTGCACTGACCCAGTACTGCACTGACCCAGTACTGCACTGACCCAGCGTCCTGATGTCTGCGTTCCCAGGGAGGGTCCGACGTGCTGCGCTGAGAGCTGTTGTGGTCGTCTTTGGGGAGGGGTTGGTTTCTCCATTTCACATTGGGTTGTTTGTGATCTGTGATCAGCAGAACTATGGACAAGTGCCTTAACCAGCAGGGTGTGAAGATTAGGGACCGTCTCTGAGACGATACGGGTGTGGTGGTGTTAAACAGCAGTAGAGTGGCACTTGTGTTTGTTAACTTGTTGTTGTTGTTATTATTAGTTACAGTCATGTAGCATCTGTCTCAAACCCAAGAATGTTTCACAGACGGAAATCAGCTTTTTAGAATCAAACCACACACACTGATGAGAAGCAGCAGCCGGTTTGTGCACAGAAACCACAGTGGGAATGGGGACCAGCCCAGGACACACACACACACACACACGTCTGTATACATACACGATTCACATTGATACAGGACAATTTAGAGTATCTAGTCAACCTAGCTAACATGTTTTGGACTGTGGGAGGAAACCCACACAGAGAATGGAAACTCCGCCCAGATAAAGACTCAAGGCTAGTGCTGAGACATGTGCATGCTAACCACAAAGCCCCCAGATAAAGTGCTTAGTCTCCCCAGTATCTAGTTCACCCTGGTTTACCCCCCCCCCCCCATCTCACTCACACACACACACACACACACACACACACAAACACTACTCTCTCTGTCTTCTAGAGACAAACTAAACATATAAGAGCATTAAACGAACATCTAATCTAAAATCAACAGAAATGTGGACGTGAATGTAAAGTGGTGGTGCTGTGAATACAGGTAGTTGAGTTTAGTGCTTCGATGCAGTGTGTTGGGTCCATATGGAACTGGTAGTACTGAGGGACATTATTGGTCACCAGGAAGACTAATGTGGGATTAGTGTGGGGTGGGGGCGCTTCTGGTGGCATCAGTTTGCTTCTGGGCAGAATGGATGAAGGGACATGGCTATTTGATCCTTCCCAAGAGATTGCAAGATGGTAGCTTCTCAGAGGCTTATTCTGAATGCATTGACTGGGCTGGGTTCTTTGCGAAACTAATGGTTTGGTGAAGGTTATTTGACACCTCATCCTGTCTATAATTACATTTAAGTAACATTTAAGGGTTGGACTAGAAATACTTGTCAACATTAGAAAATGTATAATCTGTCTTGTCTTTTTTTCCTTCCAAACTTTTCTAGCATTTTTTGGGTATATGGGAATCCATGTTTATCTGTCTAATCCAGGCTCAATGGTCAGATTATTTGTGTGCTTTGTGTCTCTGTTGTTTTTATTTTCTATCAGACAGTCTGCTCATTTGTATTAATTTTTGAGTGCTTCAGAACATTTTCAGTATTTCAGTATTTTTCAGTATAGTGGGTAGAGTTACTTTATCATCATGGCCAAGAGTCATTTGGATCTTATTTGCTAATGAACGTGGTCTGGGACGTCTGCCTCCCAACACACGGTGAAAGTGCTCATGGCTCCCCGTCCCGCTCCCCGTCCCGCTCCCCGTCCCGCTCCCCGTCCCGCTCCCCGTCCCGCTCCCCGTCCCGCTCCCTGTCCCTCACAGAATATGAGTGACGCCATGGCTGTCCTGCCCAAGCTGTCCACAGGGTTGGATGTCAACGTTCGCTTCAGTGGCGTCACGGATTTTGAATACACCCCCGAGTGCATCGTCTTTGACCTGCTGGACGTTCCGCTGTACCACGGCTGGCTGGTGGACCCACAGGTGAGCAGCGCTGGAGCAAACCGCCGTCTGTGTCATGGAAATGTGTTCCATGTGCATGTGAGGTTAATGGCTTTCATGCGGTTAACCAGACTTAAAAAAATGTGAGACCCCACACAATCGGCCCTCAATGAAACACCACACACTTTCACATTAAGCACTCAAGAGTCCCAAGCAATGGTTCGGTTTGACGAAACCTTGAGGGAGGGTGAGCAGCTCCATAGGCGCCCATCTCAAACATTCATGCTGTTGCCACACTTCAACCATCTTATCTTTGTCTTCCTAGTCCACTAAGTTGTTGATTTAGCCACCATGCTTACAACTCTTCTATACACACTGACCAGTTTCCCCCCATGTCAGCTTTCACTGGTTCACGGTCTTGTATGATGTCAACATTGCTTCTCACAACAGAGAATTTGTGGTACAGAATGCCGAGTTGTAAATCTTTAAGATGTTTAATAAATAGTAATATTTAATACAGTTTATGATTTAAAGCCAGACTGGCCAGATTAGACTGGGAGTAAAGACTGGATTATGGAAATTCACACCTCAGGATAATCTGGGAGGATCGTTGTATAACATCACCCTGAAGTCAGCACAATTTCTGTGATTGTCAGGAGAAGCAAATGAGCATCAAAATTGTGCCAGTTATCCACGTGTGAGGGAGTCATGTTGTGGGATATGAGCGTTCAAACACCTGTAGGTGTGAACATGTATATGTGGGAGTAGGGATGCACCGAAATGAAAATTCTTAGCCGAAACCGAAAATGAGGAAACGAAAGCCGAAACACCGAAATACATTATGCCAATTATTAGTAGCATTGGATTTATGGCTAACCTCACTAAAATCAAGGCATTGCTATTCAAAGAATAAATCAACTACAAAATTTGATTTGAAAATATTTATTTAGCACTGACATTACAGTAGTGGTGGGCCGTTAACGGCGATAAAGCTGACAATGGCCGACCACTAATTAAATTTAACTCGCTTGCAGACCGTTTTTATCCGAGAGGATAAATATATGTATTTTATACGAGTTAAATTTAATTATAACTGACTGGCCTGAAAGATAAATATAAATTCTCTCATAAAAACGTGACGTGAGTTGCAACAACATTAAACAGCTCAGGTAAACACACTTCTGAGAAATGTCTGTTCGGCAAAACATAACGGGGCTCAATGTGCTCTATTAGCCTACGAAATCCCTACGACAGAGAACGGCTGATCGTCTAAAGCAGGGGTCACCAACCTTTTCGAAACTGGGAGCTACTTCTTGGAGACCAATTATAGGCCCTTTTCACACTTCCGCATTTTTTCTTCCGGAAGCTCTCGTTGCAGGGTAAAGTTACTTCCGTTACACATTAAACAATGGCAGAGTCCAATAACAAGAGCTTTTGCAGTGCACCAGGCTGCTCGATCTTGAAGCAAAAACAGTCGTATCTCAGTTTCTACGGTTTTCCGGCTGACGACGAGCAGAAAAGAAAATGGGTTTGTGCAATTAGGAGGGATGAAGGGGAAAACTTTGTGATACGGAGCATCTTTGTGTGTAGCCAGCATTTCACTGCTGCAGACGGCTAAAGCTCGCGGCTAAAAGTTGGTGCTGTTCCCTGTTACTGTTCCCAGTACTGTTACTGTCCCCGGTACTGTTACTGTCCCCGGTACTGTTACTGTTCCCAGTACTGTTACTGTTCCCAGTACTGTTACTGTTCCCAGCCGGTTTCAGTGGAACAGTTGCTGTCCGCGTTTGAAAGATCAAGCTCTCGGCTGGGAGTACACGTACGTCCGCTAGCATCTAGCTGTTACCCGCTAGCATCTAGCCCCGGTTCGCTAGCTTCTAGCTCCGGTTCGCTAGCTTCTAGCTCCGGTTCGCTAGCTTCTAGCTCCAGTTCGATAGCATCTAGCCCCGGTCCGATAGCATCTAGCCCCGGTCCGCTAGCTTTTAGCTCCGGTCCGCTAGCTTTTAGCTCCGGTTCGCTAGCTTTTAGCTCCGGTTCGCTAGCTTTTAGCACCGGTTCGCTAGCTTTTAGCACCGGTTCGCTAGCTTCTAGCCGTCATCCGATAGCTTCTAGCCCCGGTTCGCTAGCTTCTAGCCCCGGTTCGCTAGCTTCTAGCCCCGGTTCGCTAGCTTCTAGCCGTGATCCGATAGCTTCTAGCCGTGATCCGATAGCTTCTAGCCCCGGTTCGATAGTTTCTAGCCCCGGTTCGATAGCTTCTAGCCCCGGTTCGATAGCTTCTAGCCGTGATCCGATAGCTTCTAGCCCCGGTTCGCTAGCTTCTAGCCCCGGTTCGCTAGCTTCTAGCCCCGGTTCGCTAGCTTCTAGCCCCGGTTCGCTAGCTTCTAGCCGTGATCCGATAGCTTCTAGCCGTGATCCGATAGCTTCTAGCCGTGATCCGATAGCATCTAGCTAGAAAAGAGCAAGCTCTCGGCTGGCAGTACACCACGAACATCTACTAGTCGAGAGTTTGCTCTTTCAAATGCGGACAGCAACTGTTCCACTGAAACGGCTCTGAAACTAGTTGTGATCCGCTAGCATCCAGCTCTGCTCGGTAGCATCCAGCTCTGACCATCACTTTGCTGTCGACTATATTGGACACTGAATAAACAATAACACGTAATAACTTGGTGTGTGTCATGAACTTTATTGATACTGATGTAAACCAAACAATCAATAGCTGACATCCCTTGGCTTGCTAAAACTGGGCGTACACTGTACGATATTTTAAATGGTGTACTCAGCTCCATCTCAAACTACGACTAAATCGCAGGGAGAGTCGGCTCGTGGAGCTGCTTCAACAGTGTGATACTCTCACGAGGAGCGATTTGAATTTCAAACATGTTTGATATTCTTGCGACGCTGCGATTTCTGATCGGGAGCTGGTCGTGAGGTGTGAATCGCTCCTCGTTTACCTGTGTAAACTACGATGCACGACACGCGATTGAGCCGAAACTCAGCCCGATCGCAAAAATAGTCGCACGAGTGAAAAATCGGCTGAAAATGGGCCAAAAATCGCACAGCTTAACCTAGCTAGATATTGTTAACTAAAGCTGTCAGTATAATATGTAATATTATAATATATATCATAATAATATAGACTGTTTTACCACTCCGTAGGATGACTAATGGAACCAGCTATACCTTAAATAATAGTTAGTTACCTAGCTAGTGCTAGCTGGTGTTAGCTTACCCTTGTATAAGTGAATAAATTATTCTACAAACAATTTGTAGCCTCTATTTAACTTGGAACCGTTCGTTGTTGAATGTTCTCCAACGATACTGGAAACGTATTTAAAATTCAGTCTCGGCAGCGACGACAGGGATGAAGTAAACACACGCTCCATGCTGAGGTGAATTGACAACAACTATCTTCTGCGAGTACCGGAACTTGTTTTACCCGGCGGTGACGTATTTCCGTTTTGTTGTGAAAAGGGCCTATTGCGGAAGGCTACCAGATGAATTCGCATCAATCTAATGAAAAGTTGTTGAGGGGGGGGGGGGGGTGTGGGTGTGCGATTGCGAGTGTCAATTGCTAAGCGGGAAGACCGCTAGCAACCGCGGACAATCTATAATAGTAGCAAAAACATAAACGATGCAGCGCTTTGGTGCATGGCAATATAGTGAGCTATTTTTAAAACAAGCCCGCGGGCGACTCGTGACGTCCTCGCGGGCGACATGGTGCACGCGGGCACCACGTTGGTGACCCCTGATCTAAGGCAACGAGTTCCATAATTTTTGGTGTAATGTCCTTTGCCTCGGCGCCATCACTGGAAAACTTTTTTGCTAGCTTTATCCAAATAAACACGTGCAGGTGGCGATTTTTGCTTGCGTCATCACAACACATTGTTTCGGTGATGAAAGTATTTCGGCCGAAAACCGAAAATGCTAATTTAAGCCATTTCGGCCGAAAATTTTCGGTGGCCGAATTTTCGGTGCATCCCTATGTGGGAGAACGCTGCAGCTGACTGTGTTGGTGCTCCGGCCTTCCAGAGTCCGGAGGTGGTGTCAGCGGTGGGCAAGCTCAGCTACAACCAGCTGGTGGAGAAGATCATCGAGTACAAGCACTCGACGGACAGCAGCCGAGTCAGCGAAGGTAAGAGCGCGACGCGTGGAGGGGGGGGAGGGATCACTCCAGGTGGGCGGAGCCCTGCTGACGGGGAATCTGTTCGTACCTCTGCAGGTTTGGTGGCGGAGCAGTTCCTGGAGTCCACGGCCACACAGTTGTCCTATCACGGCCTGTGTGAGCTCAACACCACAGCCAGGGAGGGCGAGCTGAGCGTCTTCTTCAGGAACAATCACTTCAGCACCATGATCAAACACAAGGTGCCCAGGGTCCTTCCCACCCCCCGCAGGGTCCTAACGCCCCCAACCTGGCCCAGTGGGCCCAATTAGCACTCCCTAAACCTTCAGCTTTCATGTGCAATTTCATGAAAAACAAAAAATTAAAACATGGGTGAACTTCAGAAACTTCATCAGATGTGGTAGAGAAACCCAGACGTGTGAATTTGCAGGGTCATCTGTATCTGCTGGTGACGGACCAGGGCTTCCTTCATGAGGACGGTGTGGTGTGGGAGAGTCTCCACAACGTGGAGGGCGACTGCAACTTCTGTGACTCGGACTTCCGGTTGTGCAACCCAGCTCAGAAGAGTTCCTCCAGCAGCCCTGCCCCAGCCCAGCAGCAGCTGCAGATCGACCAGGTGAGGGGGGGGGGGCTCTGGGGAACAGCCTCTGGACACGTGGGTTGGTTTAGTTTTAGGATGAACGTGACATCTTCATCAAAATAAATATTTAATGAATCATTCTTGATTGATCAGATGAAGATTTGGGTAAAGTAATTCCAAAGTGACCTTTTATTCAGATGGGTTTGAAGCTTTTGTGCAGTTTCTGTGTAATGAGTGTGTGTGTGTGTGTGTGTGTGTGTGTGTGTGTGTGTAGGACTACATGGTGGCCATGTCTCTGCAGCGGGAGCAGGGTGAGGCTCCGGGCCCTCTGAGTGATCTGGAGTTGGCCAGACAGCTTCAGCAGGAGGAGTACCAACAGCCCCAGCAGCCCCAGGCATCTCCTGAACAGGTCCGACTGCAACCACAGCCCCTCAGCCACAGTCCGACTGCAACCACAGCCCCCCCAGCCACAGTCCGACTGCAACCACAGCCCCCCCAGCCACAGTCCGACTGCAACCACAGCCCCCCCAGCCACAGTCCGACTGCCACCACAGCCCCCCCAGCCACAGTCCGACTGCCACCACAGCCCCCCCAGCCACAGTCCGACTGCAACCACAGCCCCCCCAGCCACAGTCCGACTGCCACCACAGCCCCCCCAGCCACAGTCCGACTGCCACCACAGCCCCCCCAGCCACAGTCCGACTGCCACCACAGCCCCCCCAGCCACAGTCTTAGTACATCCTCTGCCCCACTTGCTGCAGACCTTGCATGACTCTAAAAGCTGCTGTTTACTTCCCTTTGGCAATTAATGAAGACTTGCACATACACACAGACGCCATTTTAGGGCCACTTTGAAGTGCAGTAGTTATTCTATGTAAGTTTCTCGCTAAGAAACAAAAAGGTAAAAGGTCCTTTACGCTTGAAGAGCTGTGACTAGGCTGTTTATTGCTCCTGCAGGTGAGAAATCAGGCAGTTGCTCATGGAGGACGAAGACGGCATGGGGAGAAGAAAGATGACAGTGACTGTTCCATTCTGTAACTAAACCTAGACTGTTTCCCTCCCTCCCTCCCCCCCTCATTCCCTCTCCCCCTCCCTCCCTCCCTGCCTCTCCTTTCTCTCTCTGGCCCAACAACTAAGCTAACATCATTCATCTGCAACTTCCACTGAAACACAAAGGCCCCATTCACACCGAGCTGTCCCCGTCACACTCGCCCGTTCACACCGAGCTGTCCCCGTCACACTCGCCCGTTCACGCCGAGCTGTCCCCGTCACACTCGCCCGTTCACACCGAGCTGTCCCCGTCACACTCGCCCGTTCACACCGAGCTGTCACCAGCCAACTTAAGGGATGTTGTCCGTTAAAGGTTTATCTCCACCACATTCATATTTGACTTTTATAATGAGCGTCAAAAGAACCAAATGTGATCAGATGATGCGTTAAGTCTATGTAGCATTTAGCGTAGAGAGGGGGTCCATGGTGGAGATGGGTTGTGAAGAGCATGACGTTCCCTGGGGAGATGAGAGAAGCTGTTTCTGTTCATTGGATCTTTACCCAGGCTTACCAGGTATTAGCAAACTGATGTCGAACTATATTTTACAATAATTATCAGAATTAATGTGTGTACAAACATACATACATTACATGCATACACACACACACACTGAAAAGTGTGCTAGAGGCAAGGTCTTTCTAATCAACTTTTACCCCCCCCCCCCCCCCCCCCCCACTTACGTTTATAAAGCCAAAATGTTCAGGTCCCTTGACTGCCATTGTAATCCAAGCACACAGTAAACACCAGGTTAGGCGTTGCTACACACTTCCTGCATGACGAGCAAATAAAACTAATTTTAGATTTGCCAAAATTGTTAATTGTTGCACTGACGGTGTTGCTAATGTTTTGGGTAATCAAACCTGATCGTAGAAAAAGGTGTGTGCGTGTCTATATACAAATGGAAGCTACTGTTCATTTATAAAGGTGGTCTCACTTATAGGTTTGTGTTGTCAGCCGGGACCACAAAATGGATGACTGCGACAGGGTGTTGGGGATGGCTATATTTCAGTGTTCTACAATTTTGGCTTTTACTTTTTAAAATTCAATTACATTCCTCGAGTATACGTCTTAACATATAAACCTATACTGGTCTAATTCAGTGCGCAGTGATTTGGCTGTGGTCTCAGTCCGGCATGAAATCTTCATGCAATATACTACATTTGGGATTATTTGTGCTTATAATATGAATATTGACATTTAAATCTGAAAAATAATTCTTAATTATACCAAAATATCACCATGTACTAAAAGACTTAGACGTTAGAAACATAATTTTTCATGCTACAAAAGCTAGTGATTCACACCTGCCTTGATCTGAAGCAGTAAGACCATGTGACTGATTCTGTAGATCTAGTGAAGGGCTCTCTGTGATACTTGATGTCTTAATCACTCTTTTGCTTTGTATTTAATTTATCAAGACTTCTCAGTAAATTATATTGAAATACTGATTCATCTGTGTCTTCATTGGGCTGATTCTGTAGCACATCTGTAGAATGGAGGACAAAATGTTTACAAATACTCCTGCTCTAGGATTATACCTATGCACATCTGGAGATCTTGGCATACACTTATATGTGCAGTGATGAACACACATTTGAGAACAGAAAAATCAACACTGGACTAAATATCTTGTGAAGAATCAAACATTTATTAGTGCTGACTTATGAAAATATTTCTCACGTTCAGACATGTCATGTGACTGTGTTCTATTTCATATGGAAGAGTGTTAATTTCTGCAGCGCTCTATGATGTATAAAAAACTTTGAAAAAATGCAGGCTTAATAACCGTAAAAGTACAAAAGCATAAGGTGCTGCGCTTAATCAAATGATGGTTTCAAATGATATAACTTCCTCTTCACACCTTTAAAAAAAAATTAAAGTGCAAGACCGAGATTCAAATAGACTGCTAAGAACGAAAAAGACGAGGGCAAAATAAATTCTCAAGTCATGATTGGTTGGTGCATATTGGTTACACAAAACATGCACGGGGTCAGAGTAAAAACACCGGCAAAGAAGCTCAGAATTGACCGTAAACACGAAACGGCACGAAAAACGCAACGTGTAAAGCTCACAGCGCATTGTTGACATTTGGACAAATCAACATTTACTGCACACAAAACTTAAATTTTCCAAAAAGGGATTAAAATAGCACAGAGGCTAAACAAATCTCACAGCTGATTTGAACACTACATGATATTAGGAAAGGAGCTCATTATGGTAGTGTCAACAAAATGGGTTGGGACCATATTTACCACACACACACATCATATCGGTGTACAGTTGTGTTGGTCTATAGGCAGGGGCAACAGTCCAGTTTTTTTTTTGAGAGCCTTGGACTAGCAAAAAGTTCACAAGTTTTAATTCTTATTTTGCACATTAAAAAAAAAGATGTTTTCAGAGCACATTGGCATGTATGAGGCACAATATATGAAACTTTTCACATGCGTTTGTCATTTAAAAATTAAATTTGGCTATGAAACCACACCATATATCTAAGGACTGTTGATAATATCCATGTAATGGCAAAACAAATGCTTTCATTATGTTACATTTGTGTCTAAAAATAATCAACAGTCATCTGATGTTTTATATTCAGGTTCACCCTAGGCTGAGACGTTGACGTTTAACAGGTTTTTTTTCCCTGGTTTTAGAGGTATTTCACTACTGCTAGCTGTGTAAGTCGTATGCTGGTGTGAGTGGGATTGGGGGAGGAGCTACAGGGTCATCTGTGTTCACTTCTGTTTCTCTGCGAGAGATAGGCAGGCACACCTTGGTGTTCACCGTGACCTCTGGCCCTTAATCACACTGTAGACTAAAACACTGAGGGTCTCAGTAGAACATGCAAAAAACACAACTAAAAGTCTCCCTGTTCCCACCCCAGAGCATTTGCTCGTCTGCTACTGAGATTCACACGCAATACTTTGCTGTCTTCCCGTCACATACCACCTCTTAAAGATCTTCTGCTACCCCCTTCTCTGCCGTGACCCCCCGGTTCCTGCCCGCCAGCCACTGAGGTCGGTCATGACCTTCTGCCAGTGTCATATGTGACCCCTGACCTCCCCTGACCATATGCACACTTCCCATGATTTGACGCAACATAAGTGCAACATAAAGACAGCGTGTCTCTACAACTAGAAGGTACTGGTTGACCAAAGCTTGGGTGTTGCTAGTGACCACTGTAAACTGCTGACTAGTCGATGCTGTGTGCTGGTGTGACGTTTGCCCCTCTCTCATCCTTAACTACTAACAAATCACAGTTGAATGTGATCTTCTTTCACAGTTTGAAGGTATGGTATATGTCATGATGGCATATGTGGTCAGGACGTCAGTAAACAGCCTTGGGAAGGAAATTATTTCCTGATTTGAACGTTTCTCGTATTTTGGAACTTTTTAAAGCTTTGTTTTGAACACATGACTTTCTATTGTAGTGGTATGAATACAAAAACGAAACTTACTACTGCTAAAGAAATACCTGATCAAATAGTACAAGTGAAATAATCAAATGAATTGTAGTACCCATGTAACAGTGTAATCTAAACATTAAGGCTTCACACAGCACTGAAACCCTTTTCTTTTGACCCCGTCTTTGCTTCATGGCCCTCAACATGATGACTCCTGGTGGAAGGAAGTGAATCGATGTTGTGTTTTATATCTTATGCTGCACTGCTACTCTGCAGGTGTCTAGACCTTTATTTCTGACTTTAGGCTAAATTAGCACCTTGATGCAGTTGATCTCTGGGTTGGGATGAATCAAATTACTCCATACTACAATCATCACAGGTTAACCAGTTTTCTGTTTTTTTTTTCTTTGAGCACCAGAACCTCCTAAACACACCATGTAAACACATTCTGTAAATGTTTTATGTCAAACAACCTTAATTCTATATTTGGTGTTTTGTCAATATATTATCATGTTTTAATATTGTAATTACTTTTACTAAATAATAAGTGACTAATTCAACCTTTTCAGTATGGACGGATTGCTGAACTAAATTGAACTAAACTATATTTTCGTTTTTTGCTTTCCACTTGCATATTTCTGGATCCCTGCTGTCACATGGCTGGCCACGCAGCTCGTGACTGGGGCAGGACACCCACCGTGAGGCCCTCCCCGAACCAGTGCTCAATACATACTACACACTTCATCTTAGTCATCTGGAAAAATCCCTCTTACTGTACCTTTCAGAGATAGTCAACATCAAACTGCCTCCATAGTTTTCAATATCAGAATAAACTTTCAACAATTACACTGGTATCCCAAATTTGAACTTGATTTCAAAATCACATTGCACACCTTGTAGACTCTTAGTAGTAAAATTGGTGGTAGTGGCCATAACTGACATTTTGAAAATGTAAAAAAGCTGAATTCATTTACAATGGTAAAGTCCTCTGGCATCAACTACAATGAGTGCTGAGATCATCCACTGAAGCTTAATCCACCTCAGATTACAGGAATCATTTCACAGATGGATAATCCAGTGCAGCATCTTTTCACTTGACTCACAACTGAAACAAACGCCTGTAGATGAAGGCCGGATGAAGGCCCAGCTTGTGTTAAAACCACATCTGCCAGGATGAAGCCCGGATGAAGGCCCAGCTCGTGTTAAAACCACACCTGCCAGGATGTTCCACAACTGCTTTTTTTCCTCTAATTTAGAAAAGAAAGAAAAACTGGAACAATAAATGTTTTACACTTTGTGCATATCAGCTGCTTTACCCAAATAAAGTACATCTACACATTTTAATATTGCTAAATATACATTTTTATATTTATATATTAATTGTATTGATGTGCATTCCATTAGTCAGGAAAACAGCCTAATTAGAATAATTAGGAGACGTTGGATCCATTTGTTAGCTAATCCAGCACTTCTAGTCATTCATAACTCGTTGCTTTAGCTTTCCTCAATAGTTAATTTGATTGTGTACATAGCTGCCTAAAACACTGCAAGCACTTAGCACAAATTAATGAAATGATAAACTCAAGGGAACAAGGGTTTAGGGGGTTTGGTTTGAACTGGAACAGGGCAATCTGGCAGAGAGGTCAGCTGAGAGGTGAGCCCCCTGTGGCATCTTCTCAGCCCGTGGTGAGGGCACTTCTGCAGTGCCCCAGCCAAACATCTGCCATCATCTGCCCTTCACGTTCACCGCAAGTGAGTTTATCCTGTTACACAGCTTTATTTTCCCTGGCACTATTATTATTTTTTTTAGCATCATTATTAAATCCCACACTGGTGTTGTGCAGACCACGTTCGCTTCGACTGAGGTTCACGGATAAATTATTTACATTGTAAGTGCTAATGTTTCGGACGACAAGACTGCAACTGCGGAAGAGATTCATCACGTCTGTCAACTCCACCATGTGATTTAAAAGCGACTTCTGAAGTCTGCCTTTTTTTTGGCAATTAACTATACATCCTTTGACCTAGAGATCTTTTTTTTTAATCTTTGCAACTTCCACTTAAAGAAATACGACAGAGGGGGAGCCCGTCGTCCAGCCTCGGAGAGGAGGAAGGGAGAACCAAGCTGTCAGAACCCTGAAGTTACAAACCCGTAATTCCACATCATCTACACAACTAGCTAAACACACCGCAGCCCCTAAAGTTCAACATTCTTAACCATAAAGACAAACATGCAAAGATGGTTATGGTGTCAAAAGCCATGTGAGCTGTGCCTGTGTGTGCACTGGGCATCGCTGTGGTAAACCACCCCCACCCCACACCCCCCCCCCCCCCCCCATCTTTTTTCTGCAGTCATATGATCTCTATACCAACGAGCATGACTGACCTACACTAACTTATAAGTTAACCTATAGGCATTTATGGGTCATGTTTGATAACCTCTTGGCAAAATTCTGTTGTTATATCGTGATGCTTCCACAGCAGTTTGCACCAAATGAGTGTTGAACACCCACCTGCTCTGCCTTTTTACACATCCACTCGGAACCTGTCCAGAATTGTGCCGATGTCTTTCACAAAAGACGTTACGAAATCTCATACGGTCAGCAGGAGTGAAATCATTCGTTCCTGTTTAAAGGAGACCAGCAGGGTCTCGAGGGCTCAGCAGTGAGCGTAGTCTGAACCCCAGCCTAGTACACCCTGAAACTCCAGAGCGCTCACCTCCTCCGTTCTGCTCCGCGTGTTTGAACCCATCTGGGAGGAGCACGAGGCTCTTGGCAGTGGAAGATGAACAGAATTCAGCTAAAGACGGTCAGATCTGTCATGCAAATGTCCGTACCAGGTAATGATACCTGTCGTTACTAATCAACCTATCGGAGTTCATCAGAGGAGGGGGGGGGGGGGGCATGCTGGGGGGTGTTTGGGAACAGAAGTCAAGCCAGACAAGTGTGAACACCCTGGAGCTTTTGGTGGTATACGAGGCTACTTCAACAAAGAGACACAGTGGAACAACTGCAGTCCAAACCCAGCCGTAGCGTGACAGCTCGGTTTTGACGTGCTTCGACGCGAGTCATTGAAGAGACACTGAAAAGGCAACGCGCACCAAGGCTCACGGGCCACAGACCCTCAGGGTCGGACATCGGAGGCCATGGTTGATCTCGCTACGGGCCCTCGGGCTGCGGGCCTTCTCCGGCGTGGGGGCCGAACACGGCGGCCGCGGCGAGCAAGGGGTCGACCTGGGGCTCCACCGGGGTGAGAGTGATCTCCACCTCGCCCCTGTCTTCGTGTAAAGTGGGCGGGGGCAGGTGCGAGATGGCGGCGTGAACGGTGGGCGTGTCGGCGGGCCGCCCCTCGCGCAAGAGCGGAGCACGCTGGATGACCATGGTGCGGCTGACCTCGTACGCGGGCTGCCCGTCCCCCTGCAGGAACAGGACGGGCTTGCCCTCGGGCCGGGCCTGGGCGGCGGGCTGGCACTTCACCACCACGCCCCTGCACTCTGGGTCCGCCGGTTCCTGCGGCGAGAGGAGCAGGCTGCGCTGGTCCTGCAAGACGATCTCCATAACCTGCGAGGGTGGAGCGGGCAGCGTGGACGCCTTCTGGATCACCCCTCCGGTCAGCAGGGTGGGGTTGGGTCCCTGAGTCGCCGCGGCCGCCAGCTCTTCGGGCCGGGGCTTTCTGGGCCGGCCTCGTTTGCGTTTCGGGGGCGGGGCGGGGCCGGCGGATGCTCCGGGACGCACCGGGACGTCGAGAGCCCGCTTGGGCGGTGCTGTCCGGGCTCTCTGCACCACCGGCGTGGGGGCGGCGGAGGTGGAGGGCGTGACGGAGGGGCTCTTGTCGGAGTAGGAGAGGCTGACCCCCGTGGGGAGGATCATGACCGGGAGGACGGGCACGGTCACCTTCACGCCGCTGGAGTCGTTCGGCGTGAAGGCCGGAGCGGGGGAGTGCAGGGACAGCTGGGATTTGTCCTGCACCGAGCCGTCTTTCGGAAGCAGCGGGTGCAGCTTCTTCATCAGGGCCTCCACCTGCTGCTCCCGGCACCCGGGCCGTGATGGCTCCGCCCCTTTGGAGGCTTTCTCGCTCTGCGGCACTTTGTTAGGAGACACCTGCTCCGTGGCCTCTTTCTCTTTCTGCTTCAGAAACAGCCAATGAAGATGTTTATATGTAACGTGTTAAATAAGCACAGTCATTACGACCTCCGCGACCCCCCCCCCCCAAACTGGTGTGTAATACCTTAACATCCTGGCCACTGCCGTCTTCCTCCGCTGCGCCCGCTCTGGGTGCCACTGGGGTCTTTTTGATCACCTTATGCGGCTTCGCTGGACCTCCTGTGACACGGTGCGACACCACAGATTTCACGCTCGCCGGTCAGTCACGTCCCCCCCGTGAACTAGGTGTGAACCAGACGCGCCCGCGCGCCCCTCCCCCACGTACCGGCCAGCGCGGCGGAGGTCACCAGCTCGGCCTGGCTGCAGCGCGGGTTCACGATGTGCTCCTGGACCAGGAAGCGAGCGATCTCCACCACGGTGTCGAAGGAGCGCTTGAGGATCTTCTGGGCCCAGTCACAGATCAGCTCGCACGCCGCCTCCGTCACCTCCTGCTTGTACGTCTGCACCAGCTCCGTCAGCTCAGACTACAGGGACACGCGGCTGCTATTAGCTCACGCTTGACAATCATTATGTGAGAAAATACTATCTGCTGTTATTAACCTAATGATTGAAACTGTCATGTTTCATGGTTCATATTTGACATTAATTAATATGGTAAAGAAATTAAAACAACCAACATGCAAAAACGTGTGTCCAGTACACACACACCTTACATATATTATCTTGATTTTCCATTACAATAAAACTAGTTTAAATTACCTTAATTATGAATACATTTAAATATTTATAGAGTTTGATTATTCCTATTAGCCTTATGCATTGCATAGTAAGTGTATTTTTGTAGCCTTGTGAAAACCATCTCTGAGATGTGAGGAGAGGGGTCATACCGGGTCGTTCTTAAGGTCTAGGTTGGGTAGTAGCGGCATATTTAACACCGTCTTCCTCCTGATTCCACTGTAGCAATATGTATCACCAATAGGGTCAAGGAAAAGGGTTCTTAAGACACTCAAATACAATTAATCATTCCTGAATCTGATTCATATGTTCATATGTTAATATATGCAATCTGCTACAGCCATTTATTCATCAGCCCTCAAGTCCACATAATGCTGCTATAATATTTTATGACCTAATGACATAACATTTGTTATGAGGCATAATCAGAGCTTGCAGTCACAGCCAATCCTAATGCAGCTGAAACAATAGTGGCACACACTGAACCCTGCCATTGTTATTGTTCTTCTACTTGCTTTCTCTGGGTTTTTGGGTTTATGGTTTTTTCTTTCTCCAAACAGAGAAAGACTGCTTGTTTGTGGACATTAACCAAGCAATTTAGACGAGTGGTTTTCACCTTCGTGTTAATGATATCATCAGAACATAACCTTAGTGAGAATACTGTTTATTGTATGTCCTTGGAACCATAGCTAGGAATGTGTTTTATTTACTGAGTGAGAACCCGAGCTGGCGGAAGGATATTTGGACTGTCCCCTGCCCCCCAGCCTCCGGGCTTTGATATTTGGGAAGATGTCTCTGATAATCTTGCCAAAGTTCGCAGCACTCAGAGGTCTCTGCTGCAGGTTTTCACAGTGCTTCCTAGAAAGTTGAAAACAACACTCAATGAAACTCAGCCAGTGTTTCCCAATCCCAGTCCTGGGGTCATACACCCAGCAAGACAGACTTCATAATTCCCCAATGAGCTGGAACTATTTCCACTCTGTTTTAAGTGGACACGAGACATTTGAGTGATTAAACCTGCACCTTCACGTACCTCCCCATCACCAACAATAAACAGAACGTGTGAAGGGCTGAGCGAATATCTCACCGGTACGTCTCGTAAACATCTTGCTTGGGTAGGCAGGTGTCAGCGTGCTCCTCCAGGTGACTTCGAATCCAATTACAGGTGTGTAGCTGGTCAGCCGTGTTGACCGAATTGGAGTCACTACCGCACACAATCAATGAATTAAACAGATTAGACTTATGTTGTGCACCATGTTTGGCACAACCACATACACAGAACTGATTAGTTCTTTTGAAATCTAACCTATGACCTTAGGATTTCTAGCACCTTTCTCTTAAAATTTACAGGCAACATAGATAATTATAAATATATTTTACATTCGGGGGGGGGGGAGGCGTTGACATGTGGGCTTTGACATGTGACGTCATGGCTGCTGGTGTACGGGGGTACAGCGACAGGTGATGCCAAATATAGTAAAATCCATTAAAAAAACTTTTTTGACTGTCTTGTCAATGGATTCAATATATGGAGCCAGATCCTTAAACGCGAGAAGCCGCTTTCGCCATTCCAGATGACTCAGTCAAAACCATTACGTCTTAATGAACCAATAAATACATCAGCAGCGAAAATGAGTGTAAAATACCAGGTTCACGTGTTTTTATTTTGTCACAAAAGGCACAGTGTAGGCCATCAAATGAAATGAGTTTACAACTTCATCTTCAACCTTTTCAGCCCTGGCGCGAATGTTATCCTCACACGTCCCTGGATTCACCAGTTACAACTACAGACACACTAGTAAAAAAAGTTAACTACACAAGGTTGACGCGGACTTAATAGGCCCATCTATCTACCTATTCTTCACAAGAGCTTGTGGCTAGCTCTGACAGTGTTCAACACAAGCTGTAGCGAACGGCAGTGACTTTGTTTTACCGCAAAATATGAAAACGATTGAAACCATTAATAACCCAATTAAATCCACTGGGAAATGTACGATCTGGTAAATGTAGTGGTAAATGTACGATCTGGTAAATGTAGTGGTAAATGTACGATCTGGTAAATGTAGTGGTAAATGTACGATCTGGTAAATGTAGTAGTAAATGTACGATCTGGTAAATGTAGTGGTAAATGTACGATCTGGTAAATGTAGTGGTAAATGTACGATCTGGTAAATGTAGTGGTAAATGTACGATCTGGTAAATGTAGTGGTAAATGTACGATCTGGTAAATGTAGTGGTAAATGTACGATCTGGTAAATGTAGTGGTAAATGTACGATCTGGTAAATGTAGTGGTAAATGTACGATCTGGTAAATGTACGATCTGGTAAATGTAGTGGTAAATGTACGATCTGGTAAATGTAGTGGTAAATGTATGATCTGGTAAATGTAGTGGTAAATGTACGATCTGGTAAATGTAGTGGTACATGTACGCTCTTCTGCCTTGTCCCCGGTGTAGCACTAGGTCCTGCTTCTCGTCCCGCTTAGCAGTAAATAAATAACATGAATGAAGAACGTTCGTATGATTGAAACGCTATTTGGCCTCTATGAAGGTTCTGGGCGAAAACTACTGGCCACTGTGTCATTGAAATTGCCGATTTTGGAAGTGCTCTGTTTGCTTATTAAGTCAATATGATAATTAAAAAAAATATATATATATATATAATCTCCCGACCCCCCCCCCCCCCCAAAAAAAAGAATCCTCGGATCTACACGATTCGCAAATGGCGAATTTCGCTGAAAGGTGACAGATTTTCATGCCTGTACATTAGTGTGTTGTAATGTTTTGTTTAATTATCTGGCTCCCCCAAGGAGAATAACCGTGCTTAATCTCACCTCTTCTCTCCCACGCTTGGACTGGAGGGCAGCTGTAAGTAAAGGTAGAGCTTGTCGTTGTCTGAGAACTGCTGTACATCTCTCTGGGGAGACACACCAGGGAGGCAGGGAGACGTATCACAACAGGACTGGTGGGGAGAACACATCTTCTCAACTGCAGAGGATCCACACCAGACTACTTACCAAAATAGTGTCCACTTTATTCTGCACAGGCTTACTGAAAAGTGAAAACACAAATGTGGGAATCTGCATTAGTATAATTACTACCATGTATCAATGCTCACAATGTACTGTAATTACCATGTAACTATTTCATTCACTAAACGATGGACAATGAAGAGAACTCCAGTGAAGCACGTTGATTTAACCTGTTATACACACCCAGTCTAAAACAAATTAGCAGTGACTTACGTAATGTTGTTCTTGAGCTTTTGTAGCAACATGCTGGGCTCTGTGTCCCCCTCCCCAGATGAGGCATCTGTCTTTATTCGGTCTTCCATCTTGGCTCAACCACACTGGAGGGACAAACCGCATTCAAGACCTTCTAGACTTGGAGCTCTGGGCTTTTTTAAAGTGTTATATTCCTCATATGCAATTGTGAATCTTTTGTAAGGTGATAAGAATGACCAAAATCAACTATTACAGCACATTGCATGCTTTTTGCCTTTAGATTTATTTATGTTAAATATTTGAATAACAAAAACAATTTTGATGCAATTTAAGCTATGTCTATGACTGCACACTATAAACATTTTATTATTTTCAGTAAGGTCTTCCAACTCTTATGGTAAAAAAAAAAAAATCTGTTTTTTTTTCCTAAGCCTGATTCGACTCTAATACGTGGGCCTGTGTGGGAACTGCGGTGTAATTTAATGTCTAAATAAGGCGGGAGGGACTAGTAGAACCATATCCTCATTTAGTTCGTGTTTCTAAGCTAATGTTCACAAACATCCGATATCGGACGGATAGACGGGAGAGGGGAAACGACTCGGAGTGAGATAAATACACGGAGCAGTTAGTGAGTGACTAATTGGGAGTCTCATTAGCGTGACAAGTTTTCCCATTCACAAAATACAGCCACATGGAGCTGTTGTAAGATCAAGCGCCGAGCCGAAGGGATAGAAAGGCATGCTATTGCCATGGCTCAGCCAATCCAACACACACACACACACACACCCCGCGGATATTAGATAGCCACAACATCCGTGGTCTTAGCCGGTTAGTGAGCGCCAGGTCTAAAACGACAGACGCTAGCTGGCTGGTTGACGCGTTCAAACATGAAGCCCCCACACCGTTGTGTGTTAAACGGGCTAGCTAGCCGCCCTCACCGTGTACCGTCCAACCCGTCCACAGACACACGACACCACACACACACACACACAACCTCCGGGCCACACACCGGTCCCTCGCACCTCTCCTCTGAGTGTAGCCGACCGGTCACGGTCCACACACGACGCGCCCGCCGTGTCTGGTCCCGTTCGCGAGGGCGGAGAGTCACACCTAGCGCGCCATCGTCTCCGGCATTGTCCGAGTTAGCTGGCTGGCTAACGCGGCTAGGCCCGTAGACGCCGCTAACCGAGCTCGCGTGACAGTAGACGAGTAGCCACGTTCCCGTCGTTCAGAAACGCCATGTTGTTAATTATTACAAACACATTCCTGTCAGTTATGCAGCCACTCAATCCTGTAACCAAATAACGCGACAGCAAATGGCGGTTGAGTGACTCGGTGGTTTGTAAATATGTTAGCTAGCTAGCTAGTTACGGCCCTGCTGCTACCTAGCTAGCTAGCTACGTTGACGAACCATAAACAGTAGCTTCTGTGTAAAAAAAAATCCAATAATTTTGTAACCAAAACTTCATAATTGATTTAAACTTACATAATTTTTCATCGAGACGCAAAATAACGACACAATTTATTTTTTAAACGAAAAAGAAAGTACCTGAGTCAAATAAACAGCAAAAAAATCCCTTCAGATTATTTTGTGATTGGACGACCGTGTTATGTCTGCCTAACTACAAAGCAAACGTCACGCCGATTGGTTTGCTCATTTCATCTTTCTTAGATACAAAATGTACGTTTAGTTTGATTGGCTAATTTGTTTATTTTGTAGTAGCGATTTATTTGGGTAGTGTTTTCATTTTCTTACAACCCAGTTCCAGAACTACTGAATAATAAAACACCACAATAATATAGCTATAAACGTAGGTTTTGAAAAGATTATTATTGTCAGAATATTTTTGTGGATTAAATTGCATATGTGAAAATGTATTACTTACCATGTGACTGTGTAATAAGCCGTTTATAAGTTCAAGTTCAGTAAGTTCAACTAGGCTAACTTGATATGATAGGTGTTCTCATATCATAGTGTCCTGCTTAGGTATTTTTAAGCTTACATAAATGTTCCTTTTATTTTGATTATGAATAATTTTTAAAATACATAACAGTAACTTAATAATTGGCTATGAATCACTGTGTTGGGTTTATTTAGCAATTTATATTATTTAAAAAAATAATTTCAATAATAATAGCTTGCAAATGTAAATGAATACTCCTGTGGTAAACCTAAATAAATAAATAATTCACTAGTAATTTTAAATTGACTTGGGGTGTTATAGTTTTAAACTCACAGACAGATTCGAAATTTTATCTGCCATATAACAGGGGGACAATTTCACATAATTTTAAAAAGCTAAATATGAATGAATGAATGTTCGATTTATATAGCGCCTTTCAGAAATACCCAAGGCGCTTTACAATTTTAACACAGGTACAAATCACAGACAGCCAATCACACACACACACCGGCGAGAAGCGGCAGCCAATTGCGCACAGCGTACTCTCTACCGGGATCCACAGCCCGCTGGGGGAATGAATGGGGTGCAGGATGGAGAGAAAGGACAGACCCTAGTGGCAGAGCACCATCCACCACTGGGCATACAAGCACACACACACACACACACACTACTTTTTATTGAGCAGAGAGACACAGACACACACTCAGGGAGAATTTGTCAGGGACTGCCAATTTACCTAACCTACATAACCTAACCATAGCCTACATTTTAAGGATTATTCTAGCAACTAACTTTAATAATAAGTGTGTTATACACAGTGGTGTACTTAGCAATTTGGGGGCTCAAGGCAAATTTAGCAAAGGGGCCCATCAACATTAATATGCGAGAAATAAGTTAGCTAGTCAGGGGGCCCCTACAGTGGGCTGCAGTGGGAGGGGCCTAAGGCAATTGCCTAGCCACGCCTCTATGCAAAGACCGCCTCTGGTTATACAATGCCATCCAATTTCAACCAGTAGAACAGTGGAGGAGGTGGATGTTTCAGTACAAATGAATACAGATGCAACCTCCAGGTCTTAACATACTATAAATTCCACTCGCAAGTATTAATGTTCCCAGACACATGTTGCAAGGGCTACTGTTTTCCAATGTTCCACCTCAGGTAGCTTTTGAAGTAAACTGTTGGCATTTCAATACATCTAACACTATAGCTCCATTTGAGTACATTTAATATAATCAGGAAAATTGCTGTATGCAGCAGTGAAATAAACAACTGAGTTGCACTAAGACACAGACATTCGCTTTCTTACATTTATTAAAACCATATCAAATATCTCTACAAAACTGACTATATTAACATTTTAAAGGGATTTTTGTGGAAGTATGGTGAATGTTTTAATTTACCAAAGACAATGGTGTGGCAGAACACAATATCAAGTTCCTATCTGAGAGATGAATCTTTCTTACATTTGTAATATAATGGCAAATATGATACAGTGTTTTCAGTCAATCTAGAGCAGGTATCACCAAATGGCGGACCGCGGTCCGGATCCGGACCCGAACGCCGTCCTGTCCGGACCCAATCACATTCCTGATTAACTGGATACGGACCCAAATGCCAAATTAATTTTAACGGGAGACTATATTTTAAACCGGAGAATTTATTTCCAGACGAGTGTTACGTTCACCACCCATTTGAGTGTTACGTTGCCCCCCCCCCCCCCCCCGCTCAACAACTTTCGTTCTCCACCCCCCCCCCCCCCCCCCCCTCCCGCTCAACAACTTTCGTTCGCCACCGCGGACCCGGACCTAAGGTCTGAGCTATCTGCCAAAAATGGACCGCGGAAAGATTTAATTGATTACCCCTGATCTAGAGAGTGAAAGTCACCCTTAATCAATGCATGTGCATGGTGCTTGGTTCTGTTAGTCTGTGGAACTGTCTACTCTAAAACTTACGTGGAAGAGGGATGAATATTCCATAACTAAAATGTCTGAAACAGGTGGGTGAAAAAGTCGAGAAATTGATATAGCATGGAGTGGCGCTAACTGTAGCAGTTCTAAATGCTTCCTGTTCTACCACAACAAAACTTTCCATGTAAACACAGAAACAGTGGATACATCAGTGCCATCAGTGCCAAAAATGTCTTTATGACAACTTGGAGATAATCCTAATTATAATTTTCATAACCATAATCAAAATCATAATCAAGGACTTGATTAACTGGATCAGATGCGTTAGATTAGGGTTGTAACTAAACTCTGCAGAGCGGACTTGAGAAGCCCAGCTCCGTCTGAAAGGTGCGCGGGACACATCGAATATTCACTGGGGTTTTTTTCCATTTTTGAAGGAAACAATTAAAAGGAGTTAAGAGACTTTTATTTTGAAACAAATTTCTTGCGTGCCGGGCACGGAAGAGTGCGTTTAGAAATTCACGCTGCCATGCAGGTTGGTGAGATTGACCTCTACGATATTTTTCCTCGTATCTGGACATTTAGTTATCCTAGATATGTGTTTTTTTTTACATAATGCAACAGTGTAACCCATAACTTTGTCATTTCTTCTGGCAGCTAAACTTAGCATGTATTCTGTACTAAACAGTACTTCAAGTGATCTAGCGCAGGCTGCTAACAGAGATTAGCTACAGCTAGTGACTCCAGGGAAACAGACACAGATCCAACATTAATGCACCGTGTCATGGTGCCAAGCTTAGATTCATGCATTAACTGGACCACATTTGTTGGAAATCTAAGGCTTGAATCAGGGTCTCAAATACCTCTGGCGATTTAGCTGCACAGGATATGATCTAATGGTATACAGATTCAGTATGGCATGTTTTTGGCTAGGTATTGTATTTTTACAAATATCTTTTTGACTAAATGTATCAATGAAAAGGAAAAGCAAAGTCAGGAAGTCACAGTCTCTTACATTTTAATGGTTCCTGAATAATGTTTTATATTTTTAATATGTAGTTTATTTTTAAAACATGAACAAATCACCAACTGGCTTTACAGGCACATTTTTCATTTGCAGGGAGACTTAATTCTGCAACAGCTAGTGGTGACTGGTTGTAATACCAATAATCTTAATAAGTAAAACATTTCTACAGTATTGGGCATATACAATTTATGAATTTTAAATATCTATCTGTCTGTCTTTTTTATTTCAGTGAACACATACCGTAAAACATGCGATTGACCGTTTTGCTGTTAAAGGCAGCAAAGGCTGCCTTTCCCCATGACTATCGGTTTGGAACTAACCGCCCGTGGACAGCAGCAGCCAAGAGACTCAACCCACCCGGCAAAACGAGAAGAAAAGTCTTTGTGGAGCCCATTGCACATGAGGACTGGTCTGTTTTTAAAGGCGATGTGGTAAGAAAAGGACATTAAGATACATTTTCCTTGAAGGTTTTTATCGTCTTGTATTTTATTGATCAGTAAGGATTTTAAAGCTAATGTGGAACTGTTTAGCTCATTCTCTTTTGTAGTCAGAAATACTTTTCAGTTATTGTAAATACTTATTAAACTTGCAACCATAGAAATAGTTAGAAAGTTCTATGAGTTCTAGATGTTTTACATTTTAATGATGCCCTAGTCCACAGATCCACTGAAAACCTTTCTTGACCTAATGTCAGCTAATTGGTGTCCTTTGATTTTTCCTGACACTTGTCCTGCTCCGTAGGTGCAGATTCTCTCTGGAAAAGACAGCGGAAAACAAGGCAAAATAACGCAGGTGTTCCGACACCGCAACTGGGTCATTGTTGAGGGTCTCAACACGGTAAATACTTAAAAAAAAAAATACTTTTTACTGATTCACATATTTTGTGCCTCATTCTTCATTAACTTGCAGATTGTTGCAAATTATATTTGAGTCTGGGGATATATCAGTCACTGGGGATAGGACGTCGTGTCAGTTATAGTGTGAATTCCCCAGGTTTAATGCCCAAGTTTTCAAAGGTTTCATCTGGCTTAAATTTGTGTGCATAACCAAGTCTCAATTTTACCTATCTAGGATGAAATTGAGCTATTATTTTGACCCAATTTTACATAACATTGATTTACTGGTAAATACTAATCCAGATGTATCCTGAATGGTATTCAGAAATCTATATTATAAGTCACGTGCCACCTTTTGGACAGATCTTACCTTTTGAATTAAATCTGTGCTGAGCCACTTCAGAAGAAAGGTTTCCGCCCTCACAAACTCATCATAAGCAGTTGCAGTAGTTAGTCTGAATTCCTAGTTGTCCTTACAAGCCTTTTGCTTTAAATCTTTTCCAATCAAGCTTAATCTGCTCTGTGGTTCTTAACTGGCCAGTACCAGTGGCATTTACACTGTCACAAACAGAAGCCCAATCATCCTGCATGCCTACCTTGCTATGTTGTATCATCATCAATCCTCTCTTTTGGTATTAAATGAAACTACATTTTATCTCTGGGTTTTGAAAAACTCAAATGTGGCATATGATGGGGAGCTTCAGGGAACTGAACCTGCCGCTTGTAGTTCAGTTTTAGCTGAGTAGGATCTTTTATCCTATGATGTAATGTTTGTGGTTCAATTGTAGCTGAATAGGATATTTTTATCCTATGATGTAATATTTGTGGTTCAATTGTAGCTGAATAGGATATTTTTATCCTGTGATGTAATGTTTGCCATCTTTCTCTGATCGTGGTGTGATTCATTTATTTTAATAATTTATGCCTGTGCCAGAAAACGTGTACTTGAAAATTTAAGTTTTAAAAAGTATTTTTTCTATGTGCTTAGTGTTAAGAGTGAACATGTAACCTCCATTAACTCTGCGCCTTTTCTCCACAGCACCACAGGTACATCGGCAGGTCAGGAGATTACAGGGGCACTTATATAGCTAGTGAAGCCCCCTTACTCCTGAAAGACATCGCACTCATTGACCCTTCAGACAGGTGGGCATCAGATTTTTAATTTGTCCATATTTAACAACCTGCTGTTTGCATAAATGATGAAGGATAAGTCTGTGCCTTCAGTTGAAAATCCATGCCCCCTCTGTTTGTGTGTGTGTGTGTGTGTGTGTGTGTGTGTGTGTGTGTGTGTGTCTTCACGTGCTGCTACCCAGGATGCCTACAGACACAGAGTGGAGGTACACAGAGGAGGGGGAGAAAGTGCGCGTTTCACTCAGAACAGGCCGCATAATTCCCAAACCGTTAGTCCAGAGGAAGGACGGGATTATTCCAGAGCAGTGGAAAGGTCAGACTGCTGGAGGGAGCGGGAGCTGACCATCGGTGTCACGTAGCGTCACAAATGAGGGCTCTGGCCTCCTGATCCAGTGTGACGTCTGTGTTTTGCAGATGGACCAAAGGACACATCACCAGAAGACGCCTTGGAGAAAACATACACCCCATCGCTGAAGACCCTGGAGGAGGAGATCATGGACAAAATGAACATTCAGGAACACAGAAGACCCAAAAAGAGCTATTGGTACTGAGATCCATCAACAAAAAGACTGTTGCAGTTGAACATGTGAGAAGTTAAAGATAAACGGGTGTTTAAAAAGGAATGACCCTGTCTCTCAATTACAGTGTGTGTATATATGCAGTACAGTTCCAATAAAATAGATTTGCCCAATTGTATAATGCTGTATAACATATAATTCAACAATAATATACAATACTGATCTGTACTGTGAACATAAAATGACTACTTGCTATATAAATTTTTTTAACTTCTATATTACTCATTCTGTTAAGATGACTATCACCATCGACAGCCTGTTAACTAGATCAAGTATAAAATTGACTTAAAGCAATTCTACATTGTAATAAGGTCTGCTATTTCCTGGAAAGAGACTGATGTAATGAAAGTCACAATCAGTAAAATTTTAATTCAATGAAAGAGGAGGCATTTCAAATGTATCTTGAATGTGAAAACAACTGGTAAGCATTATAGTTTGTGTGTCGGGGGGGAGTGGCCCTGTCAACAATTTTCATTGTCCATGAACAAGTGTGTGAGAGTAGAGGCAGTCGTCTGTACCCCATCTATCTGGATTTGCTTACTGTTGGATCAATTGTAGCACTGTTGCAGAAAGACCAACATTTCCTTGTGCTCAGATTCCTTGCGCTCACATAACAAAAGTAATCACCACCACCTTCAACCCTGCCTCACATTACTGATTACAGAAACACAAAGGTTTAGCTTCAGGAAAAAAGGTCTGGAAGAAAAAAAAACACTATACGTACAAGCTTTCTGTCTTGTACAATGGGGTGTGTCCATGGTCTCTTAGTACTGCAGGCTTTGCATTTGTCAAAACTTGTAAAGCCTTCACAAGCTTTGTTGGGATTTTACATTGACTATATATAATTTTATCACTCTTGTGATTCCCTGGCAATATCCCTATTTATCTTATTCGTTTTTCCTTCTATTTGCATGTTGTGCTTATAATTAATCCCAGTTATAAAACCGTAACACGTCGTACACAATTTCCCTGTGCTGCTCCACACCACGGCGTGGCGACCGCGCAGATATCGCGAGGCTTGAAACCGGAAGTGAATGAAACATGTTACAGAAGAACAAGATTGTTTACAAGGAGGCATTAGCCGCTAGCTAGCTACATTTCTATATTGCAGTATCTATACCGACCGCTGCATTTGCTAATTATTAGCTGGCTAACATGGTCAGACTACAGAAGCCGTGTGCTACTCGCTGTTCACGGAGGTAAACGATAAACAGACGACTAGCTTCTTGGCTGTTTCGTTTAGCTAGCTGATAGCATTAGCTAGTCTTCTTCGACGAAGACCCAGTTAAACGGTGTGTTAAAAATGTCTCTGGTCGCGTACGACAGCAGCGACGACAGCGACCGCGACGACGCCCCGGCACCAAACGTGCCCCTCCGGGCCAGAACTGGGCTTTTCGCATCACTACCTGCTCCAAAACGTCCCGAGTCGGACAGTCGTGTGTCGGAGACGAGCAAAGACGCGAACGCGCCTGTGAATAAGAGGACGAGCGGCGAGCTGCCGAGAGCCAAGAAGCGGGCCGAGCCCGTCCGGATCACCGTCCCTCACATAACCGCCAGTGTAAGTTACCGTATAAACGCAGCATTCGCATTTTCGTTAACAAGAGTCCTGCTCTAATTTGCCCTTGCACCTCTCAGTCAGATTCGGACGAAGACGAACCTGTGAGAAAGAAAACCGGCTCTCAGGTAAGCTGTCCGATAAGAGCTTCAGTGTGCAGTTTTACAAAGTAAAATCTACAAATAATGGGACGAAATAGCTTTTAAATGTCCAATTCAACAGTTTAGGGGGTAAAAAAAATTTAATGAAAAAGTTGACAACCTGCTCAAAGAAACAATTGTTTCGAAAATGACTTTTTTCTTGTCCAAATGCAGATTAATTCCCCATACACCACATTACATCCTCCAGCTCCTTCATGCTCTGCTTTCATCCTAAAATCTGATTCTATTTTCAGGCCGGTGGTCTATCATCTTTGCTGCCCCAGCCTAAAAATCTGATACTGAAAGAAACTCAGCGCCCTCTGGTGCCTCATACCCTCACCAAGCGCCCGGCGTCGGGCCCCCCCTCCAAGGGGACCAAACCGGGCTTGCAGGCGGCCGCGAGCGCCTCGCCGTCCGCCATTAAAGCCGCGGCGAAGTCTGCGGCCCTGCAGCTGGCCCGGCAGATGGCGGCTGACGAGGAGGGGAGTGACGACGATCTTGCTCCAGAAAACTACTTCTCCCTTGCCGACAGCCCCTCTCAACCCAGCACCCCTGCTCTGTACCCAGACCCCCAACCGTTCCTGCCCTCCTTACACCCTCCCCCTCTCGCCAGCACGGAAGACGCTCCCCTTGACTTTGGCTCCAATGCAGAGTCGCAGCCAAAGCCCTCTTGGGCCACGCAGGATTACCAGAGCAGTGACTACCAACCCCAGAGCGACCCGGGGGATCCGGCGCCCAAGCCCTGCCCACAGGTAGGAGCAGAATGGTGACACAAGCGTTTCACGTCTGATTCTCCTCAAGCAGTTGTAAGATGACGGGGACGACCGACACTTGCGTTTCGATGGTAAAAGGTTTCAAAACGACAAGAAAGAGGTTGTGATGTGAAAAAGAAACTGCAGCTGATTTTCAAAAGAGTGAAGCATCGGGCAGTCTGGCAGCTCGGACCTGCCCTCGGATCTGTGTCCTGGGCTCAGAACTAGGGTTCTGCTCAGTCTCTCGCCCACTGGACGTACACCTAGAGCACATCTTTTATTGAGTTGCCTGGTGTCTGCAATCCAGCCTTAATGATGCCTTTCACTCTTTAGAGAGAGCTCAGGTCAGCTTTGTGCTTCTGTGAAGTTTGTGTACGTATGCAGTGGCTGTGAGATCTGTTCCTACTGCCTCACTCAAAGGGCCTCACAGTCTCTGTCTCTACGTGAATAGCAGTGAGGGCAAACATTGGTGGGTTTGTCTTTTTGCAGGATTATTATAGTGAGGGCTACTACCAAGACCACAACCCCATGACTGATGAACAAGAAGAACCAGAATCTTCTACTCTGTTCAATGATGAAGCAGTAAGATCTTTTCTTTGTTTGCTTTCATTTATATTTTCAGCAGTTGAAAGAACATCCTGAGCCATTTACATACAGGCTGCATCTCAATTCAGGGGCTGCAGCCCGCGTAGACCGCAGCCCACGGTGGCCACACACTTCGAAGGCCGGGTAGGCTGCATCTCACGGCTGTTAAATGAGCCAGTCTAGTCTTTGCAAGACGTATGTTTGCGTGACCACGCTCTGCCCCGTTACATACGTGTTAGCGCGCTGTCCGACAAATATCACATCACCCACAAATGCCTAAAAGAAAATGCGTTGAACATGTATTCACATGTTTGGCGGGAAGTATAACTTCATAACAAAATTCAATGTATTTTTATAAACGTTACTCTTTAGTAAATACTCAAAGCACAGGTTTACCTGCAATATCATTAATAACTGGCATGTTATTTAGCATCTCATTGCAGTATAAATGTCCATATTTAAGGCCGATATTCCATCGGCCCGTACACTAGACTCCGCCTGTTTATTGTTCATAGAGCAATGAATCCTGGGATATGGTGGGACGTGAAGGATACTCAGATGCATCCTTCGTTTTCGGGGTTTTGAAGGCTACATTCGTCGGCCGCATAAGAAGGAACCCACGAATTGGGACAGCCTCGTCGCGGCGCAGTGACGTAACCGGCCTACAAATGCGCACTTCGTGGGCTGCAGCCCCTGAACTGAGATACACCTACAGTTGTCATGTGTACCTGCTGGGATTCGAACCCGTGACCTCTGTGGCGTTAACACCTTGCTCATCTTGCTCCATTTCTTAATTTTCCACAAGTTCCGTAGGCTGCAGGGTAAACAGAATAGAGGTAAAGAAGAAATCAAGTTCCTGGAGATCAAAGGGGACGAC
This sequence comes from Brachyhypopomus gauderio, assembly GCF_052324685.1. Lineage (NCBI taxonomy): Eukaryota > Metazoa > Chordata > Actinopteri > Gymnotiformes > Hypopomidae > Brachyhypopomus > Brachyhypopomus gauderio. The sequence goes on from NC_135216.1 coordinate 6,381,165, forward strand.
CAGCTGAGCGGCAACCAGCAGTGGATGATGAAGAACATGACCCACGAAGCAGAACCACGCAAGTCCTTCAGCAAGGTGAGCGCAGGAGCTCACGACACACGCGCGACCCAGTTCGTTACCGCTAACGGCAGATCGTACAGAAACACTTGAAATCCGTTCTTTCTCTTCCAGAAAAAAGGAGATCAACCAACTGGGCAGCAGAGACGTAAGCACCAGATCACGTATCTGATCCATCAGGTGAGTGAGAGGGAAGAGAATCTCACATCGGCCCGGTTCAGCTGCCTGGCTCGAGACTGTGCTGTGGTGGATTCTGGGTAGAGTGGTGCTGTGCTCTAAATACAGAGAGCAGCGATGGCTCGAAAGAAAATGAGTCCTGCATATAATAGTAGGACTTTGTGCTATTCACATATGTAATTGTTTAATAATGAACTAAAATATTGACTTTGCTGTAGCCTATGAGTCCATGATGACTTGCTTTAGTTTAGCTTTATGGTCCTGAAATGTGCCAGGATGCATTGGTGCATTTAATCGTATTGGCCACGCCCAGTGTCACTGTGACCGTCCAATGAGGATAAAGTACGAGATGCCGACCAGTGATCTCTCTCCGTCTGCAGGCGAAAGAGCGGGAACTGGAGCTGAAGAACAACTGGGCTGACAACAAGATCACGCGGAGACAAACCCAGGCCAAGTACGGCTTCTAGCGGCCGGCACGCCGGGTCCCTCGTCCGGGCAAACCGCAGCTGCTTTTACTCTTATTTGGAGTCTTGGCGGAAGAGACTCTGTACATGTTGACATCTGGGCACCATCAGAATCACTGCCAAGCATGCAAGGCACTCTACAGCTACCTAAGGGATGTTATGTTTCACTGTATTGCTACAGCCTGTTGGAGTCTTACCTGGGGGGTATTGTGTGATGTAAGATGGAACCCAAATGTCAAACCGTTTTGCTCATTTCTTCCTGTGTCTTCCCGTGTTTTTGAGTGTCGTGTGCAGTCCAAGTTCGTCCGCTGTTTTGTCACCCGTCGCTTGGTGTAGACGCTTGGGTAATTCACCACATGGCTTTGCCTGTAGTCATTATAACACCTGGTCTGACGTGGACCACAAGGCTCGATTGTGGTGTGTAAATCCATACCCGGTCCAGGTTTTATAATTAATAAGCAGCTGACTCATCTGATTGGCTGGTGCCATCCCACCTGACTTGAATGCAAAGAGAAGGTGGCAACATCTTCAGGAAATGGCCCGTGAGGAGCAGTAGTTTTGAGTCTTGGCTTCTCCAACACACTTTATGCCTGTAACCAGTTCAACATGTTAACTCAGGCATGCTGGAGGAAGGAGATGCTAAACTGACTAGTGCTACAACCTGCTGCCTAGCCAACGGGCCCTGATGCAGAAATGAACCCTAACGTGTAATACATTACCATCGATAACAGCAGAGTAATCCTAACAGCCCGGACACTTGAATCCAAGAGTAAAGGAGAAACTGGTTCATATCTATAACTTGGGTCTGGGCAATGTATTTTACACTGAAGTATAAAATTTGTCTTATGGCTTTTATTTTATATATAAGTGTATGTATTAGTTGCATGGTCTTGGTTGTTGACCCAATTCCATGACTGTATTAGCCTGATTTGTTGGTAGTTAACATGTAGATATTAGCAGTTGATGTATCAGATCAGGCTGACTTCAGCCGCATACAGTAGAACTAAAGACTGGTAAGTTGTATTATTTTTTTAGTCTTATAAATCTGGATCTTTGTGAAAATATCAGGATATACATTTTTAAACAACATTACTCACTAGCATTTGAACTTGTATCCATGTTCTGACATGGCCAGTCTGACTGTGAACTGCATGGACAGTAACAGAACGCGTAGTTTTCAAAGTGTGTACAAAGCCCATCGATCCACTGCCAGGAAGTACAGTGTAAACAGTACAGTATGATAATGCTATAAATGCTCTTGCCAGGGTTTTTATGTGAAGATGCAGACGATAATAAAGATGCGCAAAAGAGTGATTCTGTGGCATTTGTTTTTTTTATGGTAGTGATGGTCACTCATGTTTTTTTCTTCTGAAAAATCAATCAGAATTGAACTTGTATGCAGGTATCTTCCCAAATCCATAAGTGGATTTTTTTACTCCTGAAATATTAGACCATATAAAACTCATCCATAAACAGAACCAAGAAAACCTACCACTATACCTACTAATTTCTGAAAATTGTTTCAAACCGGGAACTGTTCATTCCAAGATTCACAAATCAGTACTGTACATTTTAAGCTTCATTATTTGTGTCCAGGTTTGTCTTAAATTGTTCAAACAAAAATAACAAAACAGGAAAACAGACGTGAGCAAACGCGGAGAAGGTGAAGGAGGCAGCAGTTGAAACACTAGCACTTCGGAGGGTTGAACATCTCCATAATCAGTTGTCCTCTAGATAGGACCAGGTGACACGTCCACAGGCTGATTATTCAGTGTTCGGCTGGTCTTCCTCTTGTTTTTGGAGCTTTCTTAACCTCGGTTCCACGAAGGGTACGAGAGTCATGGGAACTCGTACTGTATCCATTCCATTCACCTGAAATACACGCATTTTCAGCTACCCAGCCAAACACCAGCCAACCTCAATCATATATAAACATTTACAAAAGCATTTTAAGAAGAGAAAACGCTACTGAAACATTTTAACTGGCAGATATAATTGAAAATGAAATCATTTGTGTTTGTAGAAGAAAGTACAAGACATTTTACAATATGGGATGCATGTGAATAATAATGGCCACCTTTCTTCGAGCGATCCAGCCTGTGCAATTGTTTTAAAGAGAAAATTATGGCTAACTGGGATAACTTATGTTAAAACCAAGTTACTTACCGTCACTTCACACCAGTAGTCTCCCAGATCTTTGATTGGTTCTTCGGGCAGTGTCAATGCATGTTCAGGCACCACCACACCGAGCTGTAGGCCAAGATTTAATTAGTAACCACATCCCAACTTGACCATAGTATTGGACATGTAAAGTGATGAAAGGTGTAAATCTTACTAATTGCAGGAATCGCCGGCAAACCACTTCTTTTGTGAGTTGATGCTGAATGGGTATAGGCACTCCGATTTCAAGTTTGGCAGACATCAAGAATTTGATGGTCTACAAACAAAGAAAGACCACAGCACTGTCATATCGTTACATGAGTTTATTACCAGGAGAGAGGAAAAAGGAGAGAGTGGTTATTTAGAATTACACATATATAATAAACCGTAACACAGGCATCGTAACAGAGTCATTCATGCTTGTGGAGGTTACAATAAAAGAACTGTTACTCCGCTACTGATATATGAAATACACAAAGTTCCTGTGAGAGCATCATACTTTAGTGCATCACACATCTTAGATAATGAAACCTCCTCTAAACAACTTCACTTACTTTCTCTGCGGTCCAAGTTTGGATTCTTTCTTCTATCTTTCCTTCACGGAGTAACTGGTAAAGCAAGGGCAGGATGTTAGTCGAAGCCCACCGTGATCACATTTACTGGCAGTAATTTACAGGAAGTCACCGACCCTTCTTTCCTCAGCATATATGCGCTTGTTCTCTGGAGATGGATACACAGCCAGGCCTTGAGGGAGCAGCTTGTTACGACCTAATGATTTCTTCACAAACACTGTGTCCCCCCGTCCACCGAATTCTGTCGGGACAAAATCAAATGCAAAACCATGCAATGAATATTTTAACTCATACTTTAATATAGAATATGGATCAGTCTTTTGTCATTTTTGCCGAGCATACAAGAGCTTGTTATACAAAAATAACGTAAACTCACTGGGCACTGTCTGTGTGAGGATCAGCTCCATTTTGCTCTGAGACTTGTGTTTCGTGTCCTCCACTAAGCGGTAGACCTCATGTCTCTTACTGTAGAGTCTGGGCGGACTGCCCTCCTTTGACAGGGGAACCTGCCACCACCGCTCCACGACAACTGTGTTCTGACAAAACACAAAAGAATACAAACTTTTAAATTTAAGAGTTAATTTTACAACCTTGTTTAGTAAAGGAAGGCTTAACAAAACAATTCACACAAAGTAGCGTTTATTTCTTTACCCACATTTTTTAAAGATTGTATCTCCGTTTGTATGCAAGAATAAGCGTTTTATTAGTATTTGTATTGATCAGACTGCGTTGGTAAAAGGAGGATTGAAGCCTGTCCGTTGTGTCTCCAGTCTAGAGGCTCCTGTCCGGTACCACCTGCCGCAGGTACACGGAACCGAAACGGAACAGAAACGTGGACTGGACGGAGAATTAAGAATCCTGCTTGAAAACTGAAGTATGAAAACGCGGAAGATAACTGAATAATTCAAAGTATTTTCGATTACGCTACCTAGAATAATTACTGAACATCTTGAATAATCCACTCGTCCTGCAGATACTTATATAAGCTATACAGGCTGTTAATAAAGTGAATTAGGGATTACCTTGCATGTCGTTTGTGATATGTTCTGTGTGCGGAATAAGGTCGTTATGTGGCTGCAGCATTTGTGAAGGGCAAAGCGGCCAGAAATCAGCGTCCACATGATCACGGTAGTGCCTAATTAGCTAGTACTCCGGGATTTTAAAACATACTTAACACTTTATTACTGTAGATACTCTGTTACAAAAGCGCAGGCATTGCGCATCGTAACATAAGGATGCTCTGTTCGTATAGCTAACTAGCTAATAACCATGTGAATGCTCGCCGTGTTGACGTATGGCGGATCTTCTTCTAGTGTTTAGGTAGTCTAGTCGCGGTGTCACATTACTGCCCCCTTGCGATTGTTATCCGCGTTTTTAAAATGGGACCTTTTTAGTGTTGTATATCTTGTGCTATGTAACCAGTGTCCAAAGTTATAAAGGGCTAAGGAACCATTTTTTTCTCAGCTGTCAACTATTAGGTTACAACGTGTATTTCATCATGCAGCAGACTTATAGTGTGGGTATGTGATGAATATAGTACTTATTGGATTTTGACAGAACCGTAACGGCCCAGTGACGGAGGACACGGATATGCATCACGGTCCTCCACAAGAGATGCTGCATGAAACCGACAGTGACTGACATATCAGTTTGTAAATCCATCCTCTGTCTTCACATTTTTTCCAGGGAGGAGCAAAGATGTATGGAAAGGAAGCAAGGAAAATAAACTAGAATTGTAATGTGGATGGAGGATGAAGGGATGATCAAAAAAGGATAAACTTAACAAGTAAAGCCCAAGAGGCCGTTTCAATGTAGTCCAGCTGAAAGTTCAACCACAGTTCACTATTCACATTCCCATTAGTGAATAGGGCTACATTTCCCCAAATCATCATAGTGTCAGTGTAAAACTTGCTCTACTATGTAACAATCTTGGTTTTACGTTGTTTTGGGGGAACCCAATCCCGATATCTTATATCGGTGTGCAGGCCACAACCAAACATGCTAATGCAAACCACACTCATACTCAAGTACCTATACAGATGCATACTTCCACCTTTCATCCAGGGTCATATTGTGGGTCATGCCTGCCCAGTGCCATACACTTTGAATACAGGAATGATTGATAATGTTGTAATTAACGTGTGACGAGGCCCTCCATCACCAGCAGAGTCTCTGGCAGTAGTGTCCATGTGGATTTTTGTTTATGTTTTGGTTGTGTGTTACATCTGTTTTGGCTTTGTGCCACACTGCTGTCAGGTGATGCGTGACTGCACCCACCTGTGTGTTATTAAGTCCTTGTGTTGTTTCCTTTTTTTTGTTCAATAATTTGTTTGTTGGATGCTACATTGGCTTCTTCTGTTATCGTTGGTGGATTTTTAGGTCAGTGCTGAAGACCAGTGTAGCTCTACTGCACACGTGCGTGTTAAATGGGAGTGTATCACAACCTCCCAAAATAACGAAAAAGTTACCATGGATACACAAGGGCAATCGTTAGGGTTCCATTATGGAGCAATTGAATGAAGTGCATGTTCCAGTAAAATGGTTCCATGCTCCACTGTAATCATGTAGGTAGAAAGTTGATACAAAATCCTTAAATAATAACACTTAATTTTAACTTTGTAATTCTATAAAACATTCATAGAAATATATTAATATAAATATATGTAATAATACATTGTAATACAAATACACATTGTAATTGAATGTTGATCTACCGCAATGTAATTACTATGTAAAATATAATTATGATTACATTACATTACCGTTACCATTGTAAGTATATATAATGGTTAATAGCAAATTTGCACACATACCTGCCAACTTTAGCAAGATATCCACCAAATCCGTGAACATGTGAATGGAGCTTTCATGTCAGATTACAGTCCCGTACAGATTCAGGAATCTAAATACAATCCAATACACCTGAAAAGCAGACATCTGAAATGACTCATACACAGAAGGGGAGGGGGGAGCATGTATAGCATCAGAGAGCAAAGAAAGCAGACACCTCAGATTTGTCAGTTGGTGACTGGAAAAAAATGTTACCAAAAGCGAGAGCTACCACTACATTGGCTTGGTCCAGAGTCCAGAGTGCTCGGCAGAATCCTGAGGAGCACTGATGACCAGAATCTCACCTTCACTTTCAAGGAAATTTGGGTTTTTATGTTTTTTTTTTTACCATGGAATGATGGTTTTTAAAAGCTACTTCAACCTCAAAAGGACTGTGAGGAGGGAGTGACACTTCATAATTTGCTGCAGCTCTAATGACTAGAATGTTGAATAGTTAATAATAATATTCGCACTGGTCTTCCAAACTTCATTTGTTTGGTTTTGTGTTGTTTAAGTTAGTTTTAAGAAAAAAAATGTGACTGTAAAATAGAAATGTGTTATTAAATGAGTTTTTAAAATCAGTAAATTACCTTTAAATTTTCACATGGGACCGCATGAATAAAATATGTTCCTGTTACCCCACTCTCCCCCATGCAGTAGGTTTCGTTTTTTTAGTTATTTATGCATAGACATACAAGCAAATCCGAATATAATTTTATATGTGTGGTCCAGATGGCCGGTGGACTGACACCGCTCAGCCCACATGGACCACATACGAGCATTTTGATTGTTTAATAGACATAGTTTAAAAGCTAGAAAAGTTGGAAACAACTTTTGACATTCTAGGCAGCCAAGTTAACTAGGTTAGTGCTAATTAGTAATATTTAAACAAATATAAAAGCTTACATAGCTCACATATTTTAATTAGAATATAATAATAGAAATAAATAGAATAATAAGTTGGCTTTTTAGAAAACGAACTGTTCTTGCAAAGAAAGAAATAAAAGTTTAAAATTTAAAAAATTAAACTTCCCGTCTAAAATTCCCATTTGTTCACAGAAATGGCAAAGGAACCGATATAAAGAAAAAACTGAAACTAATGTATTAGGTAATTAGGCAGTAAGTCCTCCTCCGGGTCTCCCGTGTTATCCTGGAACGACTTTCCCCTCAAACGGCGGAAATGCTACACGGACGACCCACCACTAACGGACGACTAACCCGTTATTTCTTCTTTGTAACGGCCTTTTAAATTCACGACGCCTGGACGGGCTGCCTGTGTTTGTCAGCACGACTGCGGTATAATTCAGCGGACGTTTAAATCTTTTCTAGCTGATTTATTTTTCCAGAGCAGTCTCCCTTCAAGACAATGGACTCGCTTCGCCAGCACCGCCTGCAGCCCGGAGTCGGATACGGAGCGAGCCCGGCGACGCGGTCCTCCCTGCGGCCTGGAGTCACCAGCCCCGCGTCCTCCCTGCCGCCTCAGGTCTCCCTGTCGGCGTCTTCGGGACCTCCGCCGCCCCTGCCCCCTCTCCACAGCCTCGGGGCCGCGTTTATGGGCGGCACGGGGTTCGGAGCCGTCGAAATGGCGGGGCTGGGTCTGTGCAATCCCGCGAACCCGACGGTGTTGAGGGAGGCGGTTGATGCTGTGGTCAGGAGCTTCGCCAAACACACCCAAGGCTACGGCAGGGGTATGTCCTACAGACACAGAACTGGACTGTCATTTCTTCATTTACCACAGACTCGTGGATTAGATCTCAAAATAAGTCCCTAGAAATGCACAGGCGTATGTAATGTGTTTCATATGGTGAACTGGTCTTTCTTTTCTCATCAGGACCCAGTTCTGGTAACCTGCATAGGTATACTGCACCTAGACAGGAGACATAAGATTTATCTTACCTGAGTCTTGTGCTGGACTCGGAGAATCAGTTCATTTTTGTGTAATTTATACATTATATATTTAGCAGCTCTGTTATTTCATTATTATGCTTTGATTTTACTTAATGTCTTGGAACCTGGCTTAAGTATTTCGATATTTAGTCTTGAGAGCTAGCTTCATGGAGCTGTGTTGGCTTTTCACTCTGGTCATGTAAAGTTAATACTCCAATGAGCCAGCAATTCCCATCAAACAAGTATTCTAGTAAATAACTGGGAAGAATAAGATTCAGGAATGCTGTGCAGCATGGGGCTGGAAACGACCGGGTCAGTCATGGCTGTTTGGGTCTGTGGGGGATTATTGGGTTGCACTGCTGCTTGAGTCTTAGGGAGAGGAGGAGGAGGAGGAGGAGAGGCAGTGATTTGAGTGTTCAAAGGAGAAATCTGTAGAGTTTAGATTCTCCCATACTTGAACTAAAGACGATAAAATAAATCTTTAGTAGTCAATGTCAACTGATCAAAATCTCGTAAAAGCAGGATACTGATTCTGAGTGCTCATTCTATTTCCGGGGCCCCTAGTACAGTGATGGTAAAAGTTGAGTTGCAATTTGTTTTGACCAGTGTTTGAGTTGCGGTTATGATAATGTAAACGTTCTCAAGGTGAACAATAATGGGCCACATTAATCTGACATCTATCAAGCAGCATTTCAAAGGCATCTCATTCATGCACAGGATCAGATGGAATGATGCTGTTGCTGCTGTTATAGAACTTCTAGATTAACAGTGCCATGGCACAATCTAATGTCTTTTATGAACAGTGTATACTATACTATAATTGTCTATAATATACTATAATTGTCTCCAGAATTTTAGCGATAATTGATATTATTGTCATATCAAGACATTTTCACCGTACTGAATGTTTTAGAATGTGGTCTGTTCTGAAATATGCTGAGAAGTTCGACCATAGACCTCTGATGGTAGATTTACTGATTTACTTTACATTTACAAGATTTACTTTACATTTACAAGATTTACTTTACAGATTTACTAACTACAGACTCTATATACACAGTTCTAGGCTGCTTACATGTTCTTTATAATTAGTCTCTTTATATGATGTGCTCAAGAAAGCATACTGTGATGTATTCGATTATAATAAGACATTATAACCACACCTAGACCATTGTAGATAATCCATATGTTTCATCTCTTTGGAGTGAGTGCAGGTGACTTGGTCAAGCTTTGTTCCTCCTGGTTTGTTGCGTGGTGCTGCATAAATCTGATCTCAGTGAGACCAACGTTCGTCCTACATTAATTATAATAATTTCAGAACACATTCTGGATGCTTGACTGGGCGGTTTGTAGCTCGACAGATAGAATGAAAGAATTTCTTCTATCAATCAATCAATCAATCAAATTTTATTTATATAGCGCTTTTTACAACAGTTGTTGTCACAAAGCAGCTTTACAAGTGCCGAGTCCTAGCCCCCAGTGAGCAAGCCAAAGGCGACAGTGGCAAGGAAAAACTCCCTAGTGGAATTTTTAATTCCAGAATGCTTTGAATTCCTTGTCCCGGTAAATGTGTAGGGCGTTATGCCTTTCTTATTTTTGTCAAGTGTTCTGGGCCCTTTGTAGTAGTTTCTTGAACGTCCATGTTGTGTGAGGCTGTTGGTAGTCCTTTCATTGTAGTGGTGTGCAGACTGGCTAAGACGTCCTTCTGTTCTTTCACAGTGAACGTGGTGGAGGCCTTACAGGAGTTCTGGCAAATGAAGCAGTCTCGAGGAGCAGAGCTGAAGAACGGAGCTCTGGTGGTGTATGAGATGGTCCCGTCCAACAACCCCCCCTATGTCTGCTACGTCAGTCTCCCTGGGGGTAGCTGCTTTGGAAGCTTTCAGGTACTTATTCTGAGTGTCTTTTGTTTTGGAGGTATAACATGAGCTAGGGTTGAAGGTAAAGATGGAGCTAAGGGTGGAGGTGAGGGTGGAGGTGAGGGCGGAGGTGAGGGTGGAGGTGGGGGTGGAGGTGAGGGTGGAGGTGAGGGTGGAGGTGAGGGTGGAGGCGAGGGTGGAGGTGAGGGTGGAGCTAAGGGTGGAGGTGAGGGTGGAGGTGAGGGTTTGTACTGAAAACCGGGTCTGTGTTAACTTGTTTGAAATGCCAGAAGCGTTGTCTCCCTTATGAGTGGAGCATAAGAGCTGCTTTTAAACTAATAAACAAATTAGGATGAATTGAAATTGTCTCCAGAATTTTAGCGATAATTGATATATTATTGTTTTGCAAATTTCAAGTGGCCCATATGAGTGTCGCATGACTTGATTTTCATGTGATCTGCAGTTTTGCCCAACAAAGGCGGAAGCTCGACGGAGCGCAGCCAAGATCGCCCTGATGAACTCCGTCTTCAACGAGCACCCGTCACGCCGCATCACGGACGACTTCATCGAGAAGAGTGTGTGTGAGGCTCTGGCCTCCTTCAACGTGAGTTCCTCACCCAAACGTCCCGAGTGTAGTCCATGAGACCCATTTTGAATCGACGTTCTCTCTATCAGCTGAGCAATTTTTCTAAAATGTTGCATCTAGTGTTGTATTTCTTTTAATTTGATGCTATGTAAATCTGTGGTTATATATCTATTAAGTAGCATCCTGCTTCACTTGTATTGTTTAATGTGGTTTCTTAATATGAAAAGCAAAGACAGGAATTTGCGCAGTATTGTCTAGAACGAAGCAAACTTCACAGAAACCCATGTCAAACGAGGGGGCCGACATTATCGTGCCGTCAGTACATTGCAAAGGTAAACCCATGGAACCGTGAGCTCTGTGTGTAAATTGCAGGGAAACCGAGAGGAAGCGGACAACCCCAACACGGGCATCGGGGCCTTCCGCTTCATGCTGGAGTCCAACAAGGGCAAATCCATGCTGGAGTTCCAGGTGACGGCGTCTCTTGTCCTTACCGTCTCACTCGCACTGTCTGAGTGTGTAAACAAGACTTTTCATTGGCACAGCTCTTAAAACAAAGAGAAAAAAAACCAGTCCCTTAGACAGCAGCTGTGCGTCCTCTAATGTGGGCGCTGTAGCTGTGTAAAAATGTCTGTCCTCTCGTTCCTAGGAGCTGATGACGGTCTTCCAGCTGCTCCACTGGAACGGAAGCCTTAAGGCCATGAGAGAGAGGCAGTGCTCACGCCAGGTGCCCCGCCTCGACATCTACACCCCTGTAGTCCTATCACACTGTTTACTGAATATTAGCTCCTCACTTTGCTTTCTAGGATGGCACAACAAACTGTGTTAAGTGTAAAACCTCACACACAGGTCCATAGAAAAAGCAATAAAAATCCTAATGAGCCACTTTATACTGCTGGTTAATCCGTGTTTAGTCATGGCTCTGGTGCCGCTTGGATTTATTTAGGTAAATCTCTTAATGTATGTTTGTGGCAGTTGTTCTTGCTATCGTCAGTGAGTGTGCGGTCATCTTCGAAGCTTTAGTTAAGCAAGAATGGAAAGATGATTTTACAAAACACAACAGTGAATTTTGTGGTTTTGATAGATTGGGAGGGGGGGGGCGCTCACAACCCCAACAAGACAGAAACTAGACATAAAAAAAAAAATTCAGGTGGAAATTACTTCAGACTTGAGCAGAAGAAAGGAAATGTAGGCTGAGCATGGTGCCACCAGCAGAAGTACTGCAGCTCCCTGCAGTTCAGCACCGTCCAGATGCAGCTTTGTCTTTTCATAGTGAAATAACTGCTTATCTTTTCACAACGCTGCCAGCTATAAGTACGTTTCACTGGTTCAGCAGTTGCTATAATGTCTCCACTTTTGTTCTACAAGCTCTGCATATTCCCTCGTTAAAATAATTGACTCGTGCGTCATCCACCGATGAAGTCTGCGTTAGAGATAGCCCGCTGTCAGACACCACTCTGCCATTTCAGTGTCATACACCACAAACCTTTTGTCAAAATTTTATATATTTAGCCTGATGGCAAGGTGTGCCATGTGAACTACACTTCCCATATTTCTAATTTATGTATTTTTGTATACATCCATACTGACCATAGATTTGACTACATGGGAAATGGTGTTTTAAATATCTCCTACCACATCATTGCGGATCCTACCATTTCATTTTTGGTCCATGTCCATGCCTTGTGTGAGGTTAATTAACCTTTTTTGCTTGATGAAAGCACGTGCGTTTTACCTCCCTGCAGGTCAATCTGCACCAGTGTTTCATTTTCAAGTTAAAAGTCACTAAAATCCTGACCGTTGTCGACGCCCTCGTCTGTTTTTTTCTCTTTTCCAAGCCTGATTTAGCCGCGTTGTGTTTGCACTGCAGGAGGTGCTGGCCCACTATTCCCACCGTGCGCTGGACGACGACATGCGCACGCAGATGGCGGCGGACTGGGCGAGCCGTGAGCACGTCGTCACGGGCACCGTTGCCCGGGAGCTGGCGGCCACGGAGCGCGAACTGGAGGATGCCCGCCTGGCCGGACGAGAGCTGCGCTTCTACAAAGAGAAGAAGGATATTCTCCTCATGGCCCTCGGGCAGCTGGGGGGCTCCGGCACCACCACCCTGCCCTGTACGTGTTGAGGGACCGGGCCATGGGCTAGGACTGGGACGGACATCCTTATAAGGTCTGAGACGGTTTCCCAAACTCATAACTGGCTAATTTTATTTATAATAATAATTGCTATTATTATATATCATAATCCTTACGTCACAACGTTAGATTGTGAATCTTCCTTTTTGACTAAAGGTCTTATTTCCTGTGTTTGTGTCAGGTACATTTTTTTTTTTTAGTTTTTTAAAATATTTTATAGGACATATGAAATAATTGTGAAAGATGCCAGAGCTGCATCTGCAGAACTGAACACACCACGAATCTTAGATCTCCAAACTGAAAGACGTGCTGTTTTATGAGCCCTAGCTACATTCATATTATACTGCAGTGTTGACCTCGTCACTGATCTGAATGTATCTCATGCCTACGCATCGATTGTGTGTGTTTTGTATATGAGAGAGGCAGGGTGGTAAAAATTACAGTTCCACCTGCGAGAAATACCATGCCATCCAATCACGTTTGCTTATGCAGGTTTACAACCCTCCCATTTGAAAGTCCTCATATTTCCACACAAAGATTCCATTTAATTAAAAAAATCTAGAAATTACTGAAGCAGCAAGGCAAGTTTATTTACATAGCACCTTTCATACACACTGGCAATTCAAAGTACTTTAGACAAGGAAAGAAAGAAGATTATTACGACCCGAGGTATATCACCTTGGGAAGGTGATAATAATATATAAAACATAATACATAAAACATACGGCATGCATGAACACTTCCTCAGCTGTGGTCCTGAGCAATTACACGTCCGTGTTGCATACAACACGCTTCATGCCTATAACTATAACTTGTCATTGCATTTTGTCACTTAATACATTAAGTGGATAAAGTAATTAGTTTTGACTGAGGGACATTTTTCAAGAAAGTTGAGCTGTGTTTACATGGTACAGAAATTCAATTGCATGACAATTTATTTAAACCTGTTCCCTGGTGCATAACCTCACTGCTTCAGTACAAGTACTTCTATAATCAAAGGATCTTCATGGACTCGCCCAAAAACAGTTGCTTACAGTTTCTCAACAAATGTGAAACTTTCTAGGATGTGAAAAGTTTCTAGGACAAATGTGGAATCTTCTGTTTGAGGTCTGCTTGTAGGCACCGATGTTTCTGTCCTCATAATATCTGTATATCAGTGGTCTTTGTCCAACTTTGCCTCTGTTGGCTATTTCACCAAAGCACTTGGCTTTTGATTCTGCCTGTGGAAGCAGTAGTTACTGGGGCCATCTCTGCTTCTGGGCAAATATGTTTTTGTAACTCAATAAAACTTTAAGCACAGATAATCTATCAGTGTACCTAATAGTCTGCCATATATTTTATAATCATTTCTAAGTTTTACGTTTTGATGCCTTTGAATTCGTTGAATTTCACAAGGTCTCCTCAGAAATAGGACATTTTGGACACACAACAATTAGGCAGACATGGCCAGAACTGTAGGTACAATTGTAGAGTAGATATTGCTTATAAACGGGAATCTCAGCGCATTTAATAGTTCTATCTTGTATTCACTGTATTGTCATTCATTAAAATACTTCTAGCTAGAAATTTGGCTTTTCGAATCTTTTTCTGTTTTCATATGCGAGGGTTGTATCTCTGAACCCATTGCCAATTGTATTTTTTCCTTTTTATGTGTGTTTAAGTCATCTACAGAGTTTTTAACACATAATTATAGTCATCTGGCTTTTGTTACTTGCCATCCCTGCCTTGGGTAATGAATGTTCACATTCTTCAAAATGTTTACATGCACTTTTTTGGTACATCACTCATGACACAAACCCTTGAGATCCTGTTTCATGTTCAGGAAGCAAGGTCTTCTACGCAGTCCCGCAGTCGGTGGGTCTCCAAGAATGGGCGTTGGGCTTGGCAGTGTGGACGGTTGATGCAAATAATAGGAATGTCAGCTTTGCTACATTAGTGAGAAGAGTTCACTGTTGTGCAACCCAGAACGTATTTCATATCTCTGTCATTTATAACCTCACCAACAGCTGTAATACTGAGGATCCAACCAATAGCCTGCAGTTTCTCGCTGTGCTCACTAACACAGTCCAGCACCATAGTTGTTTAAGAGTTTGAAACCTGATTAAACCTTCTGTAATAAAATGGGATTCTCACACTATAGTTCTGGTTTGAAGAACAGTGATCCCATCCTTGAAGAATGAATGTGCAATCCACAATCTCACAAATATTGCTGTTCTTATGGTAATTATCAGAAACATGCTAATCATGACATCTGAAAAAGAACAATCTTTTGTTTCACTTTTTTGTATGAAATTGTATGAAATATATATATATTATAATGTATGTTTGTGTTTTTGTATGTATGTCTGACTACAATTGCCTGAATTCTTCACATTTTGTTTAATGAAAGTTCTTTCTTCCAATGTCATTCACATGGCTAGTGTAGTGCAGTTCCTTTACCTTTTTTCTTTTTCTTTCTTTCAAACAGCCCATTGTTGAAAGCTCTTTTTAAATATGTTAGTCAAACTTTAATTAATGCATGTAATGCCTTTTTATACAGCATTATCTATGGAATTTTGTATAACTGCCTTTTTGTTTTATACAAGTGTTTTATGAGTGACTTCAATATCCACTTTGTTTGTAGATTTATATTCTTTAAATAAAATACATTTTTAAATGATATTTTATACCTTTTTAAATGTTCTAATTGTTTCTTAATGCTATGTGATTGTTGATGCTGGTGGAGTATTGGTGGCCTGTGGATGGCTTATGGAAATGAATCTCTGTAACGTTGAGAAGCTGATGAAGATTAATTCCCAGGACTCTGTCAGAGGCTTGATAATGCTTTTGTGATTTATTAAAATCTGAACCACCGCCAGTAGACGCATACGGTGCCAGAGGTTTAGTGCTGTTTAAATTAACAGAATCTTCTTCAAATGGAGAACACGTGAGGATGGATCCTAAAGAGGACTGTTAATAAATGCGTAGTCCAAGTTGGGTTTCCGCTTTGAATTGGGTAGCGACAAAAACCACGGCCACCATTTTCAGCAGTGTCCGCCATCTGTGATCATGGTTACGTAACTGACAAACATATACACACTGCTTGTCTTTGTGCTGTATGTTCCTTTCTGGATTCAGATTGCTGCTTGTCAGTTGAGGTTGTTAGGCCACATATAACCTACAGAAATTGGTCATTTAGGGTAGATGGGTTTTGTAGGGAAAGAACGTCCAGAGTGGATTTGCTTTTAAGGGAAATCAAAACTAGACTCATCTGTGACTTCACTTTCACATCTAGGATTTCATTCATAGTCCTCCACTCATGGCTGGATTTTTCTATTCTTTTATTCCCTCCATCCCTCAACTGACTTTGCATGTACACCCAGTGACACTCAGTTTGTCTACACAGCCTTTATCTACACATTTCTACTGTCATATGTCCAAACATTACAATTTATATTCTCAGTTTTTTGTATACTACAATAGGTAGTGTAACATGTAAGGTGACTTGATTCCTTACCTACTCTCTTGTATTCGCGTTGATCTTATTCTGTGTTCTTTGATTTGTTATTTCTATCGCTCCATTTCAGTTGATTTCCACATTCGCGTTGATCTCATTCCGCATTCCTTAGTTGTGGGTTATTTATTTATTTTTCCTTTCTGGTTATCTTCTTCGCGTCAACTCCATTCCGTGTTTTTGTTTTTCGCTGGTGAGTTATTTTTCTTATTTTTGTACTTACCTCGAGTCGAGTCCTCTCTGCGTTTTCCTCTGTTCTTCCTCATTTTTTCCCCTTGGTGTATATTTTTTCAAGGGTGTTTTTTTTCTTTCCTCACTTTTCCCGCATTCCTTTCTGGCGGAGGTTTCTGTTCATTGTTTTTGTTGTTTGTGGTTTGGCATTTGGGTCCCTATAACAAAACCTCAAGCGGTTTGTGCGCGTTTGCACACCCCTGCCTAACAGTCTGTCTATGGAGACTGCACTCATATGAGCTTGATTTTATACATTTAATGGTAATTAACACCAACTAGCTTTATAGACACTTCTGAGTGTGTATAGTTAAAATACAATAACTTCAGTTCCATCCATCCATTATCATCCGCTTATCCGGGTTCGGGTCGCGGGGGCAGTAGCCTTAGCAAAGAGGCCCAGGTTTCCCTCTCCCTAGCCACCTCTTTAAGCTCCTTTGGGAGGATACAAAGGCGTTCTCAGCTGTAATCTCTCCAGCGTGTCCTGGGTCTTCCCCGGGGCCTCCTCCCAGTTGGACATGCCTGGAGCACCTCCCTAAGGAGGCGCCCAGGTGGCATCTGGACCAGATGCCCAAACCACCTCAACTGGCTCCTCTCTATGTGGAGGAGCAGCGACTCTACTCCAAGCCTCTCCCAGATGACCGTGCTCTGTACCTTATCTACAAGGGAGAGCCCGGACACCTTGCAAAGAAAACTCATTTCGGCCCCTTGTATTTGTGATCTCATTCTTTCAGTCACTACCCAGAGCTCGTGACCATAGGTAAGAGTCGGAACGTAGATTGACCAGTAAATCGAGAGCCTTGCCTTTTGGCTCAGCTCTCTCTTCACCACAATGGTCCGGTACAGCGTCCGCAATACTGCAGCCGCAGCACCGATCCGCCTGTCAATCTCTCGTTCCATCCTTCCCTCACTCATGAACAAGAACCCGAGATACTTGAACTCCTCCACTTGAGGCAAGGGCTCATTCCTGACCCAGAGAGGGCACTCCACCCTTGTCCCACTGAGTACCATGGTCTCAGTTTTAGAGGTGCTGATTCTCATCCCATCTGCCTCGTACTCTGCTGCAAACTGATCCAGCGAGAGTTGTAGGTTCTGGCCCGATGATGCCAACAGGACCACATCATCCGCAAAAAGGAGACACAGAATCCTGAGGCCACCATACTGAACCCCCTCCACCACTTTGCTATGCCGAGAAATTCTGTCCATATAAGTTATGAACAGAATCGGTGACAAAGGGCAGCCCTGGCGGAGTCTAACTCCCACCGGGAACCAGTCTGACTTACTGCCGGCCATGCAAACCAAGCTCCTGCTCCATTTGTACGGGACTGGATAACCTGTAGCAAGGGTGAAAAGCTGGTCCAGTGTTCCACGACCCGGATGGAACCCACATTGTTCCTCTTGTAACCGAGATTCGACTATCGACCAGGCTCTCTTCTCTAGTACCCCTGCATAGACCTTACCGGGGAGGCTGAGGAGTATGATCCCCCCCATAGTTGGAGCACACCCTCCGGTCCCCTTTCTTAAAAAGGGGAACCACCACCCCGCCAGTCCAGGGGCACTGCCCCTGATGTACATGAGATGTTGCAAAGACGTGTCAGCCAGGACAGTCCCACAACATCCAAAGCCTCAAGGAACTCAGGGCAGATCTCATCCACCCCCGGGGCCTTGCTGCCAAGGAGTTTCACAACTACCCTGGTCACCTCAGCCCGAGTGATGGGCAAACCCCCGTCTGAGTTCCCCAGCTCTGCTTCTTCGATGGAAGAAGTGATGGTGGGATTGAGAAGATGACATCCCCAGTCGAGGTCAACAGATCCCCAGCCCCACTGTATACAGTGTTGGTTGGGAACTGCTTTCCCCTCCTAAGTTGCTTGACGGTTTGCCAGAATCTTCTCAGAGCCAATCGAAAGTCACTTTCCATGGTCTCACCGAACTCTTCCCACACCGAACTCTTCCCAGTTTGCCTCCGCGACAGTCAAAGCCGCGATGCGCTTGGCCCTCCTGTACCGATCTGCTGCCTCCGGAGTCCCACGAGTTAACCAGGCCCAATAGGACTCTGTCTTCAGCATGATGGCCTCCCTTACCTGAGGTGTCCACCATCAGGTTCGAGGATTGCTGCCATGACAGGTACCGACAACCTTGCGGCCACAGCTCTGGTCCACCGCATTGACAATGGAGGCGCATAACAAGGCCCATTCGGACTCAATGTCTCCGGCCTCCCTTGGAATGCGGTCAAAGCTCTGCCGGATGTGGGAGTTAAAGAACCTTCTGACAGGTTCCTCTGCCAGACGTTCCCAGCAAACCCTCATGATATGTTTGGGTCTGCCAGGTCTGTCTGGCATCCTCGCCCGCCATCTGATCCAACTCATCACTAGGTGCTGGGAAGCAACCCTCTTGTCTACCGGGGAAAACTCCAACACACAGGCAGCAAGCTGGGGAGCTATGAGTAAGCCCACACCAGCCCTCTGCCTTTCACCCTGGGCAACTCCAGAAAAGAATAAAGTCCAGCCTCTCTTGAGAGGATTGGTTTCAGAACCCAAACCGTGTGTCGAGGTGAGCCCAACTATATCTAGTTGGTATCTCTCAGCCTCGCACACCAGCTCAGGCTCCTTCCCATACAGAGAGGTTACGTTCCATGTCCCAAGAGCCAGCTTCAGTAACCAGAGATCGGTATGCCAAGGCCCCCGCCTTCAGCCTCTGCCCAATCCTCAATGCACCAAACCCCTACTACTACCTCTCCCACAGGTGGTGGGCCCATGGGAGAGTGAACCCATGTATCTCCTTCAGGCTGTGCCCGGCTGGGCCCCATGGGTAGAAACCTGGCCAAAAGGTGCTCGCCAAGGAGCCCCTCCCCCAGGCCTGGCTCCAGGGTGAAGCCCTGATAACCCTGATCCGGGTGAGGGTAACTGGGTCCTGTTATTTGAGAGGTCCATAGGGGTTTTTGGATCACTCTGGCCCATCACCTAGAACCAATTTACCTTGGGAGACCCTACCAGGGGCAGTTCTTCAAACCTCAAGTGTGTTTTTACCAGATTCGGGAGGATTCCCAATGGGCCGGCTCATGTCAATCTCTAGTTTGGGCCGATTGGGAGGGAAAAATAATTTTGGGCTGGATTTGGGCATGAAACTCCCGGACTGAAAAAGCCACTCCGGCCCTGCTGGTATGTATAATTTTCCCTTCTTTCTTTTGTTATTCATATATTTTCTCTGATATATTTTGGAGACTGCATACATTCTAACCGAATCATATACAGACGGAGGACCACCGGGCAAGCCTCTTAGCGTAGTTTGTGAGGTGGTGCAGCGTATC
Organism: Brachyhypopomus gauderio; assembly: GCF_052324685.1. NCBI lineage: Eukaryota > Metazoa > Chordata > Actinopteri > Gymnotiformes > Hypopomidae > Brachyhypopomus > Brachyhypopomus gauderio. The sequence goes on from NC_135216.1 coordinate 6,400,913, forward strand.
ATAGGGGAAGACACTGTGGAGTGGATCCTGCATTAAAGAAATTCTAAAACATATTGCAAAGACAAGGTTTTTATCATTTATTTAGATTTGCACACAAACACTGTGATGCTAATTGTCACTTCAAAATTATTGCGTCCATCAGTAATAAAGAAGCTGCTCGTGCTCCCGACCCTGCTGGCTTGAGCACAGATTCTCCATCTGCCCCTCTCTGACAGCGCTTCCAAACACCTCCAGTCATGAATGGCTGGAGGAAGAGTGGGCGTCTGATGGACGTCTGGCAGAGGACTCACTCCCAAATGACATACAATAACTGACAAGGCAGAAGTCAAAGTCAGAGATGACGTCCGGGTGGCACAAGTCCTGTTTCAAAGAGTTGGTTCAGGCCGCTTTCAGTGAAAATCCGAGCATCATGGGTTGACCCAGGCAATTTGGGTACAACATCTAAAATGTTGTATTCTGCATCAAACACAACTTGAGTGTTGATGATGTGGTACCTCTTTCTGTTCACATAAACATCCTCATTAATGCTGTGAGCAATGATCTTTATGTGAGTGCCATCAATTGCACTTACAGCTCCTGGAGATCCAGCTATCTGCATAAACTGGGTTTGCTTCTGTTGGATGACACGGAGTGTTGTTGTAAAGTCAATAAAAAGGGTTACAGTGTGTGGTGCTGTGAGTGCCATAATTGTTTGCATGACGACTTGGCTAATTGTTGGTTGGGATGGTCCCAAATCATCAGCACTACACTGCTGCAATCCTGATTGATGTGCCAAAAAATTTGCTGAGCATTCTGGGATTTGTAGTATTAGCTATATACGGTGTTTAATACCTGAGGTCCAGCTCTAGTCGCCATTGGGTATTATGGGCCAGAGTTTGACACCTGTGTTGTATAGGAACTGCTGCAAACTTAACAGCAAAAAATGTATGAGAAATTATGAGAAAAGTTGTACTTTTTCTACCAATTTGGGCTAAAAACCATTGTTCATTAATTTTATTCAATGAAATAATTACACAAAATATGTTTTGTTAATTTTGTAAGATCAAAGCTACTTGTTTGTTGTGTCTTACAAATGCATCTATATAGACAAGTGCACTTCAATTAGTAGACTGCTGTGACGCGGGTATAGAGGGGGCAGGAGGCAGAGGCTTTATTGTCCATGATAAAAGAAACACAAAGACTCAGGCCAAAAGGCAATAACCATGTAGATCGCAGCACTTAGCAATGTCCAAAGAGGCAGACCAAGGACGAGGAGACGTCCAGGAAGAGAAGACGACGGCTGTCCTGGGATGTGAGGCCAAGGCTCAACAATGTGCAGTACTGAATTGCAAGACCTGTGGGCTTAAGTGCTGTGAGTGTGAAATAGGGAACAGGTGTCAATAGTGTGGTGATTGGGACCTGGGGACTGGTTTGGTGACCGAGGGGGTGTGCCTGGCTGAAGTGGGCGTGTGTGTCTGAGTCAGCGAGCGCACGAGCGCTCTCTAGTGGCTTCCAGGAAGACCCACCGTGACAACTGCAGCATATTTATCTAACATCTTACTATGACCTTATGGGACCTAGACCGACAACTTCATCTTGCTTCATTTATCAGAAATAAAATATATTCTCGTGTGTGAATTACACTGTAACATTAGAACATATACTGATCTGAATTCACTAAATAATTAAAATCACAGAGTTTGCACTGGAATTTCACTCAAGGAATTTAATAAGCCTATACTGAATGCCATTGCCCTCACTTCTGTACTGCATGGTACTTAAATATTTAGAATAATATTAATAATAATAATAGTGTTAAAGGAATCCCCTAACATACATAATAAAAACAAAACAAACCTTAAAAATAACTTTCTTATTTAGCTTACCATTAAATTATATATATTATATATATAGTTATGCTCACATAATAAAATTTGTGTGAAATTGTGGCTAACCGTTTCTAAAGCTGTACTGTCGTCTCAGTTTTTTATTTTTTATTTATTGCAGTTAATTAGGAAAGGAAATAAATTTTTTTCAGGGGGATTAATTTTTTTATCTAGATTAATCTCACTGAAATCTTGAAATTAATCTAGATGAATCTATATTAAAATGGCTCATATGTGTGCTACCCAAGTAATGACTAAGTCAGTTTTTGAGATAGGGTTTCTTAATACAGGGGGTGGATTAGACCAGGGGCTCAATCTCCTGTTTCCAAAATGCATCAATGACTGCTTGAGGAAGCTGTTCTACTTTGATACTTTGAAGAAAAAAAACATACTCAATAAAATGTAGGCTTCTCGTGTTCAACGGTTTATTCAGTTAAACAGGAATTTGTAAGCCTACATACTGTACATTAAAAGGGGTTGATAACATGTTTATTCAGCTAAACATGATATTTGAAATGTAAGCCAACATTTAGTACATTTAACCTCACGGACGTAATTTGGGGGGGGGACTTTTTCAAAAGCCGGTTTTGGTCCTCTGCAGTTTTAACGGTTAAAAAGAAATATTTTAATAGCGACGAATCTAGCGCTAGGACCATGCAGAAAACGACCGCTCCGAGCTCCGCTCCGGTAACACTTTACATTCCTAAAAATGAATTTTCCATGAAGCAAACCTGTCGACTTCGTGTCTGCATCCATGTAAACACACGTACGATTTGTAATTCACAGGTTTGAAAACTCGTTCTCGCCCCTACTGTGCAATTTGGTTAGGAATACAGCCGAGCTAAACTATCAAGTTGAAAGTCATCATAGTTTGCTTACCCATTTTGACCCAGTTCCCAACCCAACTTTAAGAATAGATTAACGGCGATAATTTTTATATCGCCCAATAAGAGTATCAAATTAACGAACGCCGTTAACGGCATACCACTAATATATATATATATATATATATATATATATATATATATATATATATATATATATATATATATATATATATATATATATATATATATAAAGTCAAATAACACATCCTAGACCTGAATGAATGAAATATTTTCATTGAATACTTTGTTCTGTACAAAGTTGAATGTGCTGACAACAAATTCACACAAAAATTATCAATGGAAATCAAATTTATTAACCAATGGAGGCCTGGATTTGGAGCCACACACAAAATTAAAGTGGAAAAACACACTACAGGCTGATCCAACTTTGATGTAATGTCCATAAAACAAGTAAAAATGAGGCTCAGTATTGTGTGTGGCCTCCACGTGCCTGTAAGACCTCCCTACAACGCCTGGGCATGCTCCTGATGAGGTGGCGGATGGTCTTCTGAGGGATCTCCTCCCAGACCTGGACTAAAGCATCCGCCAACTCCTGGACAGTCTGTGGTGCAACGTGACGTTGGTGGATGGAGCGAGACATGATGTCCCGGATTCAGGTCTGGGGAACGGGCAGGCCAGTCCATAGCTTCAATGCCTTCATCTTGCAGGAACTGCTGACACACTCCAGCCACATGAGGTCTAACATTGTCCTGCATTAGGAGGAACCCAGGGCCAACCGCATCAGCATATGGTCTCACAAGGGGTCTGAGGATCTCATCTCTGTACCTAATGGCAGTTAGGCTACCTCTGGTGAGCATATGGAGGGCTATGCGGCACTCCAAAGAAATGCCTCCCCACACCATTACTGACCCACTGCCAAACCGGTCATGCTGAAGGATGTTGCAGGCAGCAGATCGCTCTCCACGGCGTCTCCAGACTCTGTCACGTCTGTCACATGTGCTCAGTGTGAACCTGCATTCATCTGTGAAGAGCACAAGGCGCCAGTGGCGAATTTGCCAATCCTGGTGTTCTCTACCTGTTGTCTATTCCATTTGCACAACAGCAGGTGAAATTGATTCACAATCAGTGTTGCTTCCTAACTGAACAGGTTGGTTTCACAGAAGTGTGGTTGACGGAGTTATATTGTGTTGTTTAAGTGTTCCCTTTATTTTTTTGAGCAGTGTATGTGTGTATATATATATGTATGTATGTATATATATATATATATATATATATATATATATATATATATATATATACATACACACACACACACACACATACACACCCTTGTTGCCCTTGCCAATTCATTAAGACTTTTGTTTTTCAGGAAATCTGCATATCTTGAGCAGCTATTTGTTAATGGAAAAGCCCATTGTATGACACTCTTAGGGTATACTCACACTAGGGTCTGTGATCCGGGCCCGGTTCCCTGCCGAAGCACGGTTCGTTTGACTAGTGTGATCTCCCTGAACCGGGCCCGGCCCAGTTAACCGTGCCCGGGCCTGCTTGAAGAGGTCGGCCAGGGCACGATTCGCGTGGACTCGGTTCGCTTCTAGTGTGAGCGCTATCTGTGCCCGGGCCCGCTTGTTGCCTCGTGTGATTGGTTCATTTTGCCGGAACTCAAACATGACGTCAGTGATGCGATGCTCACGTTAAACAGTCATGGCAAAGGGATTGTTGTGTTAAATGATCGACAAATCTGCTTGCACCGTGTTTTTGCACTCCCAAAACGACTCCAAAAATACAATAAAAAGAGAATCGGGAACTCCATAGTGTTGTGCGAGCATGCTTTTTTCCAAATAAAGTGGCGTGGTGATGACATAAGCGTGCTCGGGCCGGCTTGATAAAGGCAGTGTGAGTGCAGGCCAGAGGGGGAGTGGGGAGGGGGGGTAACCGGGCCCCAGCACGGAACGAGCAAACCGTGCCTAGTGTGAGTACGCCCTTACACTACCTAATATTAAACAAAACGAAAGCCAAAGTCAGATTCAGAAATGTTTGTCAACAGAAGAATGCGACTGCAGTGAGGACATTGTACTGTGGATAGATGTGAAACAGTTACAAGAGCTATAGGTGGACTTGCATATGAATGTTCCACATGTACTAAAAGAGGAGCAGAGGGAGGGGGGGTCACTGGAGGCACCACAGATGCAAGCTTGGTATTGGATGGGGAAGGTACATTCAAAGCCTGGTGTGAAGACAGAGAAGAGATCCTTGCTGGAGAAGATAAAGGTAGTGTGTTCAAAGACACCTGACACAAACACAAGTGTTTTTCCATATCAATCCGGCGTATTACTGTCTTCTGGCAGAAAGGACAGTGAAAATGACCCTCTGTCCGGCATGATAATCTGCATTTTAACAGATGTTTGTCTGTAAGATAAAAAAAGAAACATTTTAAAGCATGATGGGAATAAAATTAAACATCTCTGAAAACCAGAAATAATTACGGTAAATGTGTTTTGTGAAATGTAATTCAGAAAATGGCTATGGAAAAAGGGCAGAGATTTTAGGGTTGTGATACATGAACATAAAATAATTTATCAAATTATTTATGAAATCTTAATCTTGAATAGTGTACATAAGCTAAGTGGCAGAAAGGGTTTTCAAATAGTATACAATCCCCTCCAGGGTAGATTATCCAGTACACATTCCATTCAGTTATGGCATTATCTAAATACAGTGTCTATAGAAAGTATTCACACCATATAGATATTTAGACACACTATACCCTGAAAATAAAAAATAAATGATATCTTACTTTTCCAGCTGTATTTACATATTATAACCATATTCAATATTTTTTATCCTTCGTCTAACTTTCCACAACTCTATCACAGAACTCCTGAAAGCATCTTTCCAACCTGGTGCTACTAGTAGTGGAGTCAATTAGCCTGGTGTGTGATTTGGAAGGTGATGGTGGTTGAACCTGAGAAAGTTTATAATGTTTACTCTAAGGGGCTGATTACTTATCTAAAAGAGGTATTTTACTAATGATATCATTTTTCAGATTTTAATGTGTAAAACCATCTGGGAAGTTAGACATTTATTTACATTTTGGTATAACGTGGCAAAAGGCAAGGATTTCAGTAGGATATACATTCTTTCTATAGGCTCTGTATGCACATTTAAAAGAACATGGATGATGACTGAAAATAAAGATAATCTTTGCGTACCTTTGTATTTTATCCCATTCTTCATATGGGCATCCACATGTCTGTTGATCTTCCCCTTTCTTGTTGGTTTGAAGGTTGGGCAGAGAGGACAGTGAAACAGTTTTCTGCAACATGTGTTGCATTCTTCGATGTTCAGTTGTACACCAGCATCACAGATAGAAGGGTGCATCTAAAATAGAGTGATTAATAAGATTAATTGGACATTTATTTTATTGAAATGTTATAACGTTATCATTCTAATGTCAGCAATATATACAATATATGAAACAGTGAACGGTAGGCCGCAGAGATAGTACCTGAAGTGGCTTATTGCTCTTACAATAGTGAGGCGCTCTCTGCGTGTGACACAATAGCGCCGTTCAGCTTTATTGAAAGTCTTACTGAAATAAGCCACCACTTTCTTCCCCTCCTGACCCACCTGGCTCAGCACCGCTCCCATCCTCACATTGCTGGCATCTGTATCTAGAACAAAGGGCAAGTTGGGGTCTGAGTGGATGAGAATGGGAGCCTCTGTCAAGGCCCTCTTCAAACAGCTGAAAGCCTGTTCACACTCTGGTGTCCAGACAAAATCACTGCCCTTACGCTGCAGGCGGAACAGGGGCGCAGCTATGCAAGAAAAGCCACGCACAAACCGTCTGTAATAGGATGCCAGGCCAATGAAGCTTTTTAGTTCCCTCAGATTGGAGGGGGTCGGCCAATCCTTCACAACCTGCACCTTCTCCTCCATAGTGCTTATGCCCTCTCTTCCAATCCTGTGGCCCAGAAACTCCAGTTCTCGACGCATAAAGCAGCACTTGTCTGGGTGGAGCTTCAGACCTGCTGCTGCTATCTTTTGTAGGGTCTGCCAGGTTGATGGGAACATGGCAGAAATTTCCCGTGTGCGTCCAGCCCACGACCCGTGCACACTCCGCGATGCCATCTCCCTCGGGGTGGAGTTGAGATCTCCGACGCCTCTGTTGGGCTCCATCCAGCAGAGGAAGATGGGACACAGAGGCAGAGGTCTGCGTCGTCCTGTTTATACAGACCCCGTGTCATTTCCCTGCCCACCAACTTGCCTAGGGCACTGCACGCTGATGTGACCGGCCTGACCACACACCCAGCACATGGGAGGGCCCCGGCGCGGACGAGTCCCGCCGCGTGGTGACTGCAGCGACACTGCACGGATCAGTTCCGTTAACTCAGCAGCCCACGCCGGTTTCTCTTGGCCTGAGCTCTCTTGTACCACAGTCCTCACAATGGGGCCAGCGTGGCAGCTGTCTGCAGCTGCTCCCACCGCTTCTCTCTCTAGGGCCAGCTCCAGTGCCTCCTGCAGCGTGCGAGGATGGGCCAGTTGCGTCTGTATACGTAACTCTCTAGGAGTTATGGCACGGATGAACTGGTCTCTGGCCAGCCCGCTTTACATGTCAGCAGCCATGTGCGAATATGCCCTCCTAGTTAGGGTTTCAATGTCGTTGGCCAGTGCACATAGAGGCTCTCCTCAGTAAGGCACAGAGCCAGCTGAAGTGCTTTCATGTCCTCTGACCAGCCCGCAGCCCTTGCTAGCAGTTCAAACTGGGCATGGAAAGCCTCCCAGTCCGCTCTACCAGAGTATTTTGGAGTTTTCACTTTGAGCTGGTTACCATGGTTGCCATCTACGTTTACCAGTCTCTCCTGTCCCTATTCTCCATGGACCTAACTGCTGCCAAGACATCATTCTACAGAGAGAAGCTGGAGGCATCTACATCAGATCCACGCAAGATGTTCAAAATCTTCTCTTCTCTCCTCAAACCCTCCCCCCTCCAACTCCCACTTCTCTTACTGCAGATGATTGTCACCTTCTTTGAAGACAAGGTCAATACGATTCGCAGCACCTTTTCCCTAGTCCCTGTGCCCACTGTGTCCCCTCCTACTCCTCCCTTTTCTCTAACCTCCTTCTCTCCTCTCTCAGCTGAGATGGTGCTTCAGCTGCTGACATCCAGCAGTCCCACCACATGCCCTCTGGACCCCATCCCATCCACACTCCTCCAGACAATCTCCCACGAACTCCTCCCATTCATCTCAACCATCATCAACAACTCCTTATCTTCAGGAATTGTGCCATCATCATTCAAGGCGGCTAGGGTGGTGCCAATCCTAAAGAAACCCAACCTTGACGCCACCAACATCAGCAACTACAGACCGGTATCTCTCCTCTCATTCCTCTCTAAGATCCTTGAACGGGCTGTACACAACCAGCTATCCTCCTTTCTCTCACAGAACCAGCTTCAGGACCCCAATCAATCTGGCTTCAAGCCGGCACATTCTATGGAAACTGCACTCATTGCAGTAACTGAGAAACTCCATGCGGCTAGAGCAACTGGACTATCATCAGTTCTGATTCTGCTTGACCTTTCGGCGGCCTTTGACACAGTCAATCACGAGATCCTCCTCTCCATCCTTTCAGGCCTTGGTATCACTGGCAATGCATGGACGTGGTTTGCATCCTACCTGGAGGGACGTTCCTACCAAGTAACATGGGGTGGATCAACATCCACGCCATGCAAACTCTCCACCGGTGTTCCACAAGGCTCAGTGCTGGGTCCACGTCTTTTTTCCCTTTATACCCGCTCATTGGGTGAGACAATTTCTGCACATGGCTTCGGTTATGGTTATGCGGATGACACCCAGCTCATCTTTTCCTTCCCACCTTCTGACACACAGGTTTCAGCTCGAATCTCTGCATGTCTAAAAGACATTGCCTCTTGGATGGCAGCTCACCACCTAAAGCTTAACCCAAGCAAGACAGAGATACATCCCTGGAAAAGCCAGTCCTCATCTTGATCTTTCTATCTCATTCGAGAACACCGTGATCACTCCATCCATGGAAGCGCATAGCCTTGGTGTAGTTGTTGACAATCAACTCTCCTTCACGGCCCACGTTGCTAACACAACACGATCATGCAGATTCGCCCTTCACAACATTCGGAGGATTCGGCCATTTCTCTCTAGGGAGGCCACTCAGGTCCTTGTCCAGTCCCTTGTCATCTCAAGACTGGACTACTGCAACTCCCTCCTGGCTGGTCTTCCTATGCATGCCATCAAACCCCTGCAACTGATCCAGAACGCTGCAGCTCGGCTGGTCTTCAACCTTCCCACGTTCAGCCATGTCACTCCCTTGCTGTGCTTCCTCCACTGGCTTCCGGTAGCTGCCCGCATCAAATATAAAACCCTGGTGCTGGCCTACAAAGCAAAGAATGGTCCAGCTCCTCCTTACTTGATGGCCATGGTAAAACCCAGAAGCATACCTAGAGCCCTCTGTGCCTCAAGTATGACTCGTCTTGACCCTCCATCATCCAGGACACATGGGAGACAAGCATCCAGACTTTTCTCTGTCCTGGCTCCAAGGTGGTGGAATGAACTTCCCTTGTGTGTCCGAACATCGGAGTCACTTGCTGTCTTCAGATGCCGACTGAAGACCCACCTCTTTCAAGTGCACTTTACATAATTATACTTTTGTCTGCTGTGCTTCATCGTCTCTTTGCTCAGGTGTTTGTTATAGGTATTGCTTACTGTCTTTTTCTCAGGTATTGTGCATAATTGGGTTACAGGAATTGCTTACTGTCTTTTTCTCAGGTATTGTGCATAATTGGGTTATAGGAATTGCTTACTGTCTTTTTCCTTAGGTGATGTGTATATTCAGGTATAATAATGACTTGGCATAATTTTTAGGTATCATATGACTTTCGTCTAGTGGTTTTTCCAGCTTAGAGTGCCTCGTGTTCAGGACTATCTATACTACCTTGGAGATTCCAAGCAACTATGTAGCACTTTTGTAAGTCGCTCTGGATAAGAGCGTCTGCTAAATGTCATAAATGTAAATGTACCTTAGGTCTTGCGTCGTCTCGAGGTTTCACGCATGCGCTGTCCTCCTCCTTCACCAAGCAGAACCCAGCATCGGCAGCTGTCTCTCTCACGTGAGTGACATGCTCTGAAGCACACTCAGAGCTCATCCCAAGCCAGGAAGCACCAGCGTACTCGCCGTCCATCTCCTCCTCTTTAATATGCAGCGTGTTAGGCTCGCCCCACTGTGCGGTCATCTCGCTGGTTGATAATGCTAGCGAGCCTGGTCCGAGTGGAGACTGTACTCCGGTTGTTTACTTCTGACACCAACGTAGCGCCTCAATAGACGCACTGACAGGAGGGACAGAAAGGCGTTGCAGTCGACGCTTAATTAAGTAAACTTACAAAGATTATTGTTAACAAGCTATCGAGCTAACAAAACTATTGGGCTTCAACTAGCATCCGAACTGACCTCACAAAAACATACAGCGACTCTCTCTTCCATTTTCTCCACCCCCCCCCCAAACCGCGCTATCTAGCCTGCCCCCCTGTGCTTTCCCCAAATCACATGCTTGTTTATGCCCTAAACACCGCCCCCCTGTGCTTTCAACCAATCACATGCTTGTTTATGCCCTAAACACCACGGAGCATTCTCAACCGTTAATAAACACGGACAGATTCGCTACAGTATCTTTATTCACCTACAAAATGACAAGTTGTATGTCTTAAACTTCACTATGACTTTAAAAAAATTATTAGCTGAAATATGTTGCTCTGTAATAATATAATAGCCCAGCTTAAAATGATTAAGACATGAAAATATTAACAAAAGCTGAATAACTGAAGATATTTTGATCAAAGGTTTACTCTGTAAAATGTAAATAAAACAAAAGACCATGTTGTTGAAAAATGAAAGTTGTTGTTTTTAGAATATTTTTTTTCATTTATAAGAATTTACTTACTGAATGATTAGCGACAATGCTAGCTAAAGTGGCGACACTAACTACATTATTAAGCTAGACTAAATTTTACTGGTCAGATGAGGTCCAATATTTCATATAATAGTAATCTAGCTAAATGGATTATGACTATAGAGCACTCAAACAGTCCAGAACACTGGAATGCAGCTATTTACTAAACATTAGCTAGCCTACCTAGCTAACAAACAGGTCTCAATAGGCTTTATTTTTTATTTAGCTTTTATTCACTCAAGCTGTAGAGTTCAATAAAATATATACTATTTAAATAAACTATTTTAAGATACTCACCTTCATTCAAAATGCGTCTCACAAGACAAGTAAGGAAAACCTTGAGATGGGACTGGCTGCAGCGAGGTACTCTTGAGAACCTTACTATTTTACTATTGTCATTTCCGGCCCCACGCTGGAGTAACGTCACTTCCTGCCCCAACGTGGAGCTGCCTCCAGCTGGAGGTCTGCAGTCAGACCCGTCTCTGCAGCCTATCACTATACAATATAGATCAATGTTTCCGGCCCCACGCTGGAGTCACGTCACTTCCTGCCCCAACGTGGCTCCGCCTCCAGCTGGCGCGAGACGAAGGAAGACGGTGACGGAGCGCGTGAGGACGTCCGCGCGCTCAAACCCGTCGCGCGGCAGCGAGCTGGACATGAGCGGGACGAGACGGGCGGCGCCGCCATTCCGCAGGCCGCGGGCAGCAGTGTCGGTTGGTTTCGGGCCAAGCGGTTTGGAGAACCGGTAGGAAGCTGTCGCAGGACCCGATAGCGTTTTACCGAGACGTCGTTAAGGTGGAAAAACCCCCACGACGGTTGACGAGGAACATGCCAGGACAAACATTCCCGACGGTAAAAACCTCATTCGGTAGTTTGTTCTTTAGCGGACTAACTTCACGTCGTAAGCGTGGCTGTGTTGTACCGCCGCAGCTACGTGGCTACAAGTAACCTTTACATTCTCATTAGATAACGGCCCGTTCACTGTATTAAACCAGCCAGACAGGTGTTAACATCAGTCGTGAGTGTGTGGTTTAAGTTCACTGTAACAATTCAGGACGTGCCAGTAGAAACATGCGCCAGCACACTACATGTCGTGTACTGGAGTGATTATATCCAGTTAACTTCTCACAAGAGTTACTCCACTAAGACGTAGACCCTATCGCAGATATGGTTATAAGTGAGTCTTCCTAAAGAATGCGGTTCTCAAATTCAGTCAAGAGATTGTCCTTCAACTAAAGGGTATGGTTGATGTTTAACTGCAGGCTTAATAAATTGTTTTATTTCTTTATAAGGGAGGATGTTTCATAACGCTCTACTAATTGTGGATCTGTGTCATCCAGGCATAACTTGAAAACAGTAAATAATGCTTGGTCTTGCTTGTGGGTTTGTCCCTGACACTGAAACAGTATGTGCAAATGAAGCCTCCTCTGTCCAGACATTTTGTCCCTCGATCCTGACGGCTTATGAAAACACTCTGGGCTTTTGCTGGAGACCTTGATAAGAAATGCTCACCTCCTCTGAGGGGCTTCAAAACATGTACCAGTGATCACTGATGTTTTTACAAGAAGGCAGTTGTTATTGTTTTCTCACTACATGTTTCCTCCCCCCCTTCACTGTGTACCACAGTGACCTTGGCTGTTTAAGGGACAAACACTCTGAGCTGCACAACAACTTTAAACACACAGAAAAAGAATCAGTATTTTGGCAAGGACCAAACCTGACCTCAGATTCTTGTACCATAATATGCTTACATGCGAAATCTAAATTATTTTGCATTTTGACATGGTTCCTTTGTGTTTTCAGCTGCGGGTTTGCCGTCTCCACCTGTCACTGCTACGGCGATGTTACCCTCCCTCCAACCTCCAGTGTCTGCCCCAGAGGTCATTCGGTTCCCACAGGTAGGTCCTCAGTGGCAGCTCCGTTCACCTCTGAAGACAGACCCAGCCTTCATGTGCGGTCGCATGGGCTGCTTTTCCAAAGATTAGGTGAAAGTCATTAAATGCTCACACACCTTGGGTACACACACTTTCACTATTCCACTGCTGCCAACCAAAGCTATTAGCCTGTGAATGACTGATTATGTACTCAGAGAGGTAGATGAGAGGCGATGAACTCAAATCAATATAATCAGGTTACCCGCGGGTCCTTAAAAAGTCTTAAAATTTAGTTTTACTTATTCAAGGTCTAAAAATGTCTGGAATTTTAGGAGGGGAGGCATTAAATAAGTGTGTTGCTCAGTTTTTCTGTTTTATTTTACTGATGTATATCTCACAATAATTAACATTTTCGCAACGGCTGTATACTCCGCCTGCTAAATGGCAGTAGTAAAGGAGTGGCCAACCTGTGGCTCTTTGCCTGGTTTCATGCGGCTCCCCAGCCGGTCCGCGCCAGAGACCGTATATATATATTATTATTTTATATATGTATTGTATATACGGTTTCTGGTCCATGCTCTCACCTGCACTAATGGTCTGTGCTGTGGCCTGGTCACCTCATCAGCTCTGAGGGCGACACACTGCTACACCTTCGTGGTGCACAGATTGTTTACAAGCACAGCGAGCCGCTAACACTTTTGAAACCGGCGTAGTGGAAAACACGCATTTGACTGTCTTCACACACTCACACAAGTTACTAATTGGCCAACTACTGGCGATCGATCGATCGCGATATAATACTAATTTTTTGTCCATCACCCCCCGTCAACAATTTACACTCACCTCTTCCGGTCAACAATCCCCCCCCCAACCCGTCAACAATTTACATGTCCATGTATGATGTGGCTCTTTGCCGTAACACAGTAAAAAAAAGTGGCTCTTGGTCTCTGACGGGTTGGCCACCCCTGCAGTAGTACGTCACCTAACAGGTGGAAACAGCAGATGAATGATTTAGCTGCCTAGCAAGCTGCTTTTCTTATTTGAGGGCTGCGGCGGGAACAACAATACAAGGCTTCGATACAGACATGGGTAAATGTCCATTCAGTGAAGTGGCTGGAGGATGAAAAATATTGTGGCTGGCTGAAACCTTCCAGTGATTCGTATGAGGCGCGATGTGAACTTGCCGAAAAACATTCAAACTTGGTACAATGGGCTGTAAAGCTCTGGATTCTCATATGAAATCTGAAAAACACGCGATATGATAGCACTCGTAATAGTAATATGCATATCGAGTCATTCGCTGCTAACTGCAGTTTAACTGTAAGTGCCAAAAATGATTTGTCTACTGTGTAGTGCGACCAAACGTCCGTATTTCCCGGGACGTATTTCACGTCCTGTCCTGGGGTTTTTTTTAAGCGAGGAAATGTCTTGGTTTTTAAATTGCCTTCATTGGACCATTACAATTTAAATGTACAGGCACTAGGGCACTGCATGTGCCGTAATCCCTGAGCCGCGTCAAACTTACACCCCCCCCCCCCCCAAATTTACACTCGCCACCCCCTCCAGGTTCAAATCTCACTCCAAGCGATCTTGAAAAGTTGGCAACCCTGGTATTATTTTTTCTTGTGAGAGGTATTAAAAAGGTCTTAAAATGTCTTTGAATTTGAGATTTAAAAATGTGCAGATACCCTGATAATGATTAATTGAACGTTTACCTCCATTATGGTTATTCATGATTGGGGGGGGGGTTGCTGTGTTTTTTGCCCTTATAGTTCACTGACAATTGTTCAAATATAAAAGCCGGGACATCTTTTAAAATGTTTTTATGAAAGATATGATTTTTTGTGTTTTAACACAAAAAAGTTGTTTATTGTCGCTGTCTGGATGGGGCAGAGTCAGACTACATGTGCAGTAGAATATTTTTAAGTACATTAACAGTGAGCAAAGTAACGTAGTAACATTTAAAGTGTATTTAAATGTCTGTTTGTCTGTTTTGATGTATTTTCGAGTAATTGTCTTACAGCGAGAAACGGTGGTCTTTTGCATACTTCCAAGCTACTTCACCTTCTTCACCAAGGGTCAGACGTTCATTGTGCTTCGTTTCTCCAGACAGGGGAGGAGTCACCGGCTGCTGAAGCGCTTGTTGGCTGGTGTGTTGGTGGGTGTGCCTCTGGCGGCTGGCCTCCGCTACTACGTCTCTGAGCCGCGGGACAGGCGACGGATGAGGATCTTTGGCGAGGGAGTTGGCCGCTTCAGCAGGTAAGGGCTGCTTCATCTCCAGCTTCGTAAATAGGAGGCGGGATCCTCCTAGCCACTCCCACCGGGAGTGTCACCGAGACTTGGAGAGAAGCGCCACTGTGAGGTCACAGATAATGTGTCAGGATTGAGGAGCAGGTGGGCGGGGGGTTCAACACTGGTTTTATTAGTGTTTGTTTATTGTGCCCTTTATCCAAATATAGCCAAATATAGATGAATGAACAGCAATTCAGTAAGCATATTGTCATTGACACATGACTAAGGCTATAATGCTTATTCAAATAATATTTCCCATGCATTTGTGTAAATGCCGTCTCTCTTTCTGGAAACCATACCTTTTAGTGAATAATGTTCACTTTTGGTGATGTTATGAAAGGCATGACGCGCAAGTCACTTTTTTGATAGAGTACTTGTATTTTACTCAAGTATGGGTCTTTAATACTTTATACATGTCTGTGTGGACCACATGGTAAAATTGGCAACATTATGATTAAACATGTCATTTGTAAACTGGACATCAAGCTGTTTATTTGAGTGAGTTCTCACGCACCAGGCAGTGCCCTGTTTACATTCGTCCTCTATCTGTAGCGTGTTTAAAAAGTCAACATATTTTTGACAATGATTTACAAGGAGGCTTTCAGTAGTTCATTTTTTAATGGTATGTAATGTTTAATGTGAGGTCAAGAGGCGAATGTCATATACACTAGCAAAAACATAATTTTTATTAATCTCTCAATAGGTCTGTCTATGTTGGATTCCTGATATCAGTTGATTACTGGTGGACCTCCAACATTGTTCTGCGTGGCGTGGATGAAGTAGGTTTGAAATTGATGAATCTCCTCACCACTGTTGAGCCTGCACCTAAATAAACGTTTGAATTGTCCGTGGCCGGAATGGCGTTCCTCTTCCTCACGACCCGCTCTCCTTCTGCGTCGCCCGTGTCCAGAGCGCTCCAGAACACACGGCGGCCATGTCTGCGTGCCACCAGAGAGCGGCCGACAGCATGGTGGCGGGGGCCTTGCGAAACGGCGGCCTCTACATCAAGCTGGGCCAGGGCCTCTGTGCCTTCAACCACCTGTTGCCCCCAGAGTACACACGCACGCTCCAGGTGCTCGAGGACAAGGCCCTGGACCGCAGGTACAGAGAGGTACGACACTACTGTCACGGCAGCACTCTGTTTTGGTCTCTCTAGAATCATATTCTTCAGTATACATATATGTATTTATCACTCTTGGTATTGAGTAGAATGGATATCACTTTATTAAGGCATATTGAACATGTGTCAGGCCTATTACACGTTGATCATTGCATGCCTTATGTGCTTGTAGGCGCTCTTTCTCTCTCTCTCTTTCTTTTTCTATCTATCTGTAGTTGTAAATTGAGTGTGTGAGCGCTCGGGCCTGTAGATAAGGATCAGCTGCGTCAGAGTAGTATATCTGGTAGACCGGAGGATCAAAGAGGCCATGACTCACTGACCCTGGCAGGGGAGGGGTGATACCTCACCCCATCACCTCACCTCATGTGGGCCACCAATGAGACCTAACATGCGTAACTCATGTCATGGAAGTATGATGTAGTCATGTAGCAAAATAGTATAAGAACTATGGTCTGTGAGAACGGGGCAGCTTTCTCTTGCAGACGCTCTTGAGTGTGTGTAACAGATCTCTGGATCGATCCATCTTTCTATTTTTCTGTCTTTTGACTTTAATAAATTTTATACTTTGATACAATACCCAAATGCTGTTGACTGTTCTTGCTCACCAATAGCGTTCAAATTTCAGCGACACTACCCGCCCCTCTCAGGAGTGCCCACCTGCTGCCGTTGTGGCCAGGGACGTTTTGCTCATTGTGGTGCAGCTACGTCATTCAGCTACATTATTAGCTGGCCAGTGATTGGGTGCGCTACATCACAGTCGTAGCAATGACTTATCATTCACATCAATAGCTCCATACCTGTTGGCCTTTGCTCATGAAAACTAAGGAATTTAATTAGCATTGAATTGCTCGAAAATATAGAACAAAATGCACGAAAAATAACAAACAAACAAACAAATGATGACTCCTTTCCTCTCCTGTTCATTTAAATAGAAATTCCAAATTCAGGAAGCACTGTCCAGCTTTGCCCAGTAGAGGGCCCACTTTTGAGTCTGGGTCCTCTGAAAGCTCCTCACTGCTCATTATAGATTCAGGCGGGGCTGTATGTAGAGGCGCTTTGTGACAGTGTTCGCAGACGGGGTTGTCCGCCTGTTCACGTGTGCACTGTCTGACCTGCGTCTGAACTAGGTGGACGCTTTGTTCCTGGAGGACTTCAACACCACGCCAGATAAAATGTTCAAGAGGTTCGACTACAAGCCAGTTGCTGCAGCCAGCCTGGCCCAGGTCCACAGAGCCGAGCTCGCCGATGGGACGGCCGTGGCCGTGAAGGTGCAGTACATCGACCTCAGGGATCGTTTCGATGGGGACATCAGGACACTGGAGCTGCTGCTGGACATAGTGAAGCTCATGCACCCCAGCTTCGGCTTCCGCTGGGTCCTAAAGGTCCGTGTGTTGCTCAAATACAGATGCTGCTCATATTACTGAACTATATTTCTGCTTTAAATTTTGAGAGTCCCTCTTAGTGGTCGAGGCCAGAGGTTGCAGGACATTTCAATGCCTTATTGTCATTGTGTATTATTTGGAGATGGTAGAGTAGTTAACGTGAGAAGAGTGAGCACCTGTTTACAGGAGCAGATGATTAGCTAATTACATCATACGCTAACTCAGTCGTGGTTTACTCACCTGGTTTTTACCCGACAGCTAATGGTACAAACCAGCTGTTGAAATGGTGGCACATTCGTTTCCTTTAAAGGGACGTGCAAAGCTGATGCCCCCTGGACTCGTGACGCCAATGTCGAACCGTCCCAGACGTCACGGACGTCGTCAGCCAGAGATGCTTTCAGACACACTGCGTGAAAAGGGTTTGTGGCTTCGACTTTCATACCTTCTGCTGCGGTTCTCAGGACCTGAAAGGGACTCTGGCCCAGGAGCTGGACTTTGAGAACGAGGCGAGGAACTCTGAGCGGTGTGCCGACGAGCTCAAGCACTTCAGATTCGTCGTCATACCCAAAGTTTTCTGGGAGCAAACTAGCAAGGTAACACAACTCGAGAACTTTAAACCTTAACGCCCAGCTGGAGGGTTTGCTGCAGCCTTCATACACATGCGCACACAGTACATAATGCCCAACAAATGTTTGGGGTGATGGCTGGCTTCATATGTATTGGATTGGTTGGGGATGGGGTGTGTAGTTTGGTTTGTGTGGTTTTTCCATGGCCAGACTGGTATTGTTAATCTGTGATTTGGAATTTGGTTTCTGGACTCCTGGCCAACTGGCCAGCTCACGCTCCCCTGCCCTCCCGTCGTAGAGAGTGCTTACGGCCCAGTTCTGTGAAGGCTGCAAGATCAACAACGTGGAGGCGATTCAGAGGCAGGGCCTGAGCCTGAAGGACGTGAGTATCAGGAGCTCAGTGCTGGTGCAGGGAGCTGATGCTGTTGTGCGGGAGGTCATAACATCGCCTCTCACTGCTGCTTTCAGACGGCCGACAAACTCATCCGCACCTTTGCAGAACAGCTGTTCTATACAGGCTTCATACACGCAGACCCCCATCCTGGAAACGGTAGGGTAAAGGTGTGTGTGTGTGTGTGTGTGTGTGTGTGTGTGTGTGTGTGTGTGTGTGTGTGTGTGTGTGTGTGTGTGTGTGTGTGTGTGTGTGTGTGTGTGTGTGTGTGTGTGTGTGTGTGTGTGTGTGTGTGCGTGCGCGCGCGCACGAACCTGAGCTGTCCAGGCAGCAAACGTGTGCTCTGACCACCAGACCAAAGATCCAGCTCTCAGTCTTCGGGAGCTCCGCCGATGTAATTCACACCTTCCGTGAGTCGTTTGGGCGTCCAGGTCTGTCAGGGGACAGGTGGAAGTCAAGGTCAAATTTATTTATATAGCGCTTTTTACAACGCATGTTGTCACAAAGCAGCTTTACAATCGTATGGGTCCAGGTTCAAAAGGGAACCCATCCTCCATTGGGCGGCTTGTTTGCACAAGTCTGTATTTGTGGACAAAAGGTGGTTCTACCAGTTAAAGTTATGATTCTTGTTCCCCGGCCAAGTAGTCACAGTCCCTTTTGGTGCAGATGGTGAGCCTCAAGTAGGAGCTAGAATCAGCACATCCTCTTGTGGCAATGGCACATCCAACCCCACCATCAGTATATCCACTGGCAATCCAGACCATCTCCCAGGTGCTTGTAGGTACTTGCATGCAATCGACTTGGGTAGAAGCATGCAAAAAGATAGACAATACAGACTGAGTGTGTGGACATCAATTCAAACCACCATAGATTTAAACATATATAGCTCATATGCCAGTGATTAGCATGTGGCTCTGGCAGGCTAATCTATAGCAGCATAACTAAAGGGAGGGGTTCAGAGGTGACCACAGTCATGAGGGCTCACTGAGACATTGCTTTCCAGTCAAGTCATAGTCACAAATAGAGTGATGCCATGACACAGCTGGATGACAGCATCAACATCTCAGATCACCAGAAATCTCAACGTCTGGGGGCCCCCAAGCCCCTACACCTTACAAGGGGAATATTAACTGAAGGCTTGATTTAAATCTTAAGTCTAGATTTAAAGATTGGAACTGTGTCAGAATCTCGGATTGGAGCTGGAAGGCTATTCCATAATTGGGGGGCTTTAAAGGTGAAAGCTCTGCCTCCGGCTGTAGTCTTACAAATTTTTGGAACTAAGAGAAATCCTACGTTTTGGGAGCGCAAAGGGCGAGATGGGTTGTAGTAAGCAATGTCAGATTGTGGGGCAAGACCATTTAACGCCTTATAGGTTAACAGAAGAATTTTAAATTCAGTTCGAAAGCCAGTGTAATGCTGCAAGAGTGGGAGTAATATGATAAAAAATTTTAGCCTTAGTTAGGATTCTAGCTGCAGCATTTTGTACAAGTTGTAGCTTCTTTATGGACTGTTTAGAGCAGGAGTGGCCAACCCGCGGCTCACGAGCCGTATGTGGCTCTTTGCCTGGTTTTATGCGGCTCCCCAGCTGGTCCCCGCTCACCTGCACAAATGGGGCGACACACTGCTACATTTTTGTGGTTTGCGGTGATGGATGGAGTGATGAATGATCCGAATCAATACTGACACCTAAGCTTTTTTCGGTAAATTTAGGTGTTTTTGAAAAAACATTTAGTCTGGGCCCAAGAATCAGCACCTCAGTCATATCAGAATTTTGTTGAAGAAAATTAGACGCCATCCAGTTTTTAATGTCCTGGATGCAGTTCTCAATCTTGAGAGTTGTAGTGATATCATCCGGATTGGAAGATATATACAACTGAGTATCATCTGCGTAGCAATGGAAGCGAATACCATGCCTACGAATGATGGTGCCCAGTGGTAGCATATATATTGAGAATAATTTGGAGCCCAGTACAGATCCTTGTGGGACACCATATTTTACCTTAGAATGCTCTGAGAATTTATTTACTAGTACAAATTGGTAACGATCTGTCAGGTAGGACCTGAACCAGGAGAGTGCTTGACCTCTTATGCCAATGAGTTTCTCCAGCCTATTTAGTAGAATATTATGATCAATGGTGTCAAAAGCAGCACTGAGGTCTAGCAGTATGAGAAAAGAAACTTGTCCTTTATCAGAGGATGTTAAGAGATCATTCAGTACTTTAGTCAGTACCGTTTCAGTGCTGTGATGGGGTCTAAATCCAGACTGAAATAACTGAAATGTTCTGTCTATAAGAAGGAAGAGAGTTGTGAAGAAACTACTTTCTCAAAAATTTTGCATGGTTTTTTAATTAGCGGCTTGATGACTGCAAGTTTAAAGTAACTTGGAATGTAGCCCAGGCTCAGAGAATAGTTAATTATGGTAAGCAAAGGTTCTACATTGCTGTGCAGTAATTCTTTAAGTAGATGGGTTGGTACGGCATCAGAGCTGACCAGACAGCTGTCAAGGCATGTTGACAGTCTCTGAGATAGCGTGACAAATTTTTTCCCTAATTTTATCAATCTTATCATTAAAGAATTTCATTAAATTGTTACTGCTACACTCTAGTGCAGGGGTCGCCAACCTTTTTGAAACTGGGAGCTACTTCTTGGATGCCAAGTTGCGTGTGCGAGTGTCAGTTGCTAAGCGGAATGAGAATACCGTGCTGTTATCACACATATCTGCTGGGTTAGAACACTTCTCAACCAGTCGGATTGTGAACTAACTGTTGTATAACACGCGAGCGACGTGTTGGAGACCCCTGCTCAAGTGGGATTAGTGAATTGATTTGTGAATTGATCGCAATGGTGCAACCTTGTCTAAAGCTGTACGAAGATAAGTCTCGACGTGCACGGTAAAACGTTCTAGTCCTTCCGGAGCTACAGGTGGATCAATGTTTGTCAGACCCAGTAAAATATACTAGTGAGAGCGGCTATGGTACTGGGTGTTATAGTTTGTTTAATTTGGTAGCGGGACGGCAGTTGAATGCCATGGTTCAAACGCAACTCGTACGTTATGAGTCTGTGGTCAGAAACGGCCCTCGCCCTGAGGAAGTACTGCTAAACTGGATATGTTAATACCAAACGATAAGACCAAGTCTAAAGTATGACTACAATTATGTGTAGGACCCACCACATTCTGAGTGATACCCACTGAATCAAGAATTGCTTGAAAGTTTTATGCTAAAAGAGTCATACAGATTTTCAAAATGGATGTCACCAACTATATAAATCACCAACTATAATCACCTTATCGGCTGATAGCACTACATGAGACAGGAAGTCTGAAAACTCCTGCAAGAACTCAGAGTATGAACCAGGGGGGTAAATGGTAATTAACGACTGTGACGCTTTGTTGGTTGGTACATTTGATACAGTGAGGATGAGATGTTCAAAAGAATTAAACTTGAGGCCGGATTTTTGAGAAATGCCTACATCTGAGTCATATATTGTGGTGACCCCACCTCCTCGACCATTTGGACGGGGGATGTGAACATATCGTATAAGCCCAGCGTGAACACGCAGGTGAGGGGAAGGGTGTGATCCTGCACGCAGGCGGGATTGCCCATCTGGCTCGTGAATCGTGTGATGCACACAGTCGTGGCCTCCGTAGGAGTTAGCGTTGCTCAGCGGGGGAAATGCTATGTGCTGGCTGCGCTGGTCAGAGCCCACGTTGGCTGCCTGGATGAGCCCCTGCTGGAGGTCGGGTGTGGTTGCTGTTCTGTGCCTCCGTCACGGGCTGTTGGAGCATTATGTTGGGCTTTATTCCAGTACTGGTGCGGAAGGGTCCGGATAATAAGGCCGAATTAGTTCTGCTGGACCACGGACTCTATGAGCGCCTCAGCAAAAGGTAAGAGCCAATCCGTGTGGTCCTTTAGAAGCAGATATGACTAATGCATCGGGAGTAAACATCTGGTAGTTTGTCGTATCAGATTTGCCTGTAAGTTGATCTTTGTTGATTGTTTTAGTGACAGGGTGGCTCTGTGCCAGCTGTGGCGTTCCATAATCCTGAGGGATGATGAAGCCATGAAGAGATACGCTAATGACCTTGGGGTCAAAGGTCAGCTTCACTTCACTGTGTTAACCATTAACTCTGAGATAAACCAGTGGCTTGCCTTTTTGCATAAAACATTTTGCAAACTTTTATTAAGGCCATAAAATGAGGTTAAGGCTAACCTGCCATGCACTCTGTAGGGCATAGGGATCCAGTTTGGAACTCACCCTCTTCCTCTCTGGCTGTCTGCCTCAGACTACTTCCTGTTCTGCGAGATGCTCCTGCAGCGGCCAATCAACATGCGGCAGCTGGGCCTGGGCAACGTGCTGAGCGGCGAGGAGACGTCGTACATGCGCACCATGGCGACGCAGCGTTTCGACAGCATCATGCGGGTGCTGAAGTCCCTGCCACGCCCCATGCTGCTCGTCTTCCGCAACATCAACACGGTCCGCAGCATCAACAACGTGCTGGGAGCAACGGTGGACCGCTACTTCCTCATGGCCCGGAGGTGAGGGGGCGGGGCCAGAACCGGCGGGTGGGAAATTATTCATTCTGCCTTGGACAGGGTGAAGGGAGCTGCAGGTTTCTTGTGAAGTGGAAAAATGGTCTTCAGTTAATTAAAGTAAAAAAAAAAAACATAAACAAATCAACAAAATGACTAAATAAATGTTGGGCTGTAATTTTGGAAAATGTACAAAGGGGCTGGACAGTAATCAGTGAACCCAGCGCAGGCTGTTGGAGTGGGGAATGTTCTTAACCGTAATGTGAGTTTTGAGTCTGGAGGTGTTTGGCGTAGCTCTCTACAACACTTGAGTTTTATTTGTTCCACTCAGCCTCTTGTATAAATGTCAGACCTGCGCAATGAACCCATCAATCAGTTTGGAAAGAATGTAATCTTTAGCACAAATATAAATTTTTAACAATACGAAGATTCTTATTCTTCACGCAATTCTCTTGTATTGTTTTTCAAGTTTTTTTAAAGTGATGAATAAGTAGAAGTTGCTGTATTGTTACATCTGATCAGCTTGTCCTTCTGCTTGGTACGTGTTTTGGCAGTGCCGTACGGGGCTGGGGTAAAACCCGAGCCGACGACGCCCACCTTCTGCCCCGCCTCAGACTCTTCCGCTGGGCCTGGACTTTCTGGGAGAGCCTGAAGTTCGAATGTGCCTTACGGTAATTACGCTACCTCCTAATAGTGCTGACAAACGTTAGCCGTAGTGTTGAGCTGTGCGTGTTGAGCTGTGCGTGTTCCGTGTGCGTGTTGCGTGTGCAGGTCTGAGATGCTGCTGATGAATCTCACACGTTCTCTGCTCCGGCTGCTCTCCTACTGCGGCGTCATTCCTCTGGACCAGGACGTCTATCAGTACCTGAAGTAACCGCGCTGCCTTGAGGAGCCCCCAGCAGGGGGCGCCACTGCCACACACCTCACCTGAAGAGGCTCCGTGTGCGCAGGACAAACGCCACACTGACTGAGCCTCGACTATGTATGGCATTGTTCCCATGAAACCCGGCCTGACTCGTGTATGGTCATGGGAGATCGTATACCTATAATTGGTTACATTGAAGTATAGTGGATTCAGAGGATCCAGTGATCTAGTGCAGCAGTCCCCAGTCCTGGAGACACATTTCAGTGCTTTAACACTCCAGGACCAGTTAGAGAGTTGATTGGTAACCGAGTTGAATCAATGTTGTGAATGTTAGGTGGTAATAAAGTGTGTGTGATGGTAGGGGTGGTCAGAACTTGGCAACTTGAGCAGTGGAACAGTGTACCACCACGGTAGGGACCAAACACATCTTCCCTCCGAGTGGTCTCACGGGCTCTTGGGTTTTAACTATTTATTTTTAAAGAACCATGGATCAGAAAGTAACTTCCAAGACACCGATGAGACACCGGATCTGCAATTAACTATTTATTGTCTCGGTTACTTGCAATGCAAATGAATAACTATCATGAAGTTCGTGTGTCATTTTTGATGCCAATTCAAAGTGCTGACCACATCGCATTATACAGTGTAGTGTCAACAACCGGTTCACTGTGCAGCTGCCTTCTGGTCTGTAGAGCCAAATCAGATACAACCAGGTATGTACAGTTCATGTAAGCGAATGACTAAGTGCCGATAGGCCTGCTAGAAGTACAAGATGGTAGTTTTTAGAGATGATGAGATCTAAACGGTCCTGGTAATCTAAGTGTATTCTTTTCTCATGCACTGAGGTAAAACATGGAAACTGAATGGTCTGAATTGATGGTGAAATGTTTTATCGTGTATTCTTCTTTCCATGACTGTCACATTTAGAAAGCCTGTATTTTATTTGTATTGTAATACATTTATCACATCCTGCTGCTAAAAGGCAGATTTGAATGAAGTGGTTTCATCAGGTACAGGGGTGAACTCCATTATACCACATAGGAGAAAAGTCCTCATATCTGTTCACCAAATACAGCTGTGATTGGCCCAGTCTGCTCATTGTTTTCCACACACGTGGTTCTGGATGTTTATTATATGTTAATATTATTAAACCATCACTAATATTTGGCACTATGTTCCCTCCAGCTTTACAGACTGAAAAGATTAAGACTGTTTTGTATCTTCGTGGTTGAGATCGGTTATTCCCCTCCGACAGTGAGGGTATTGACAGTGGCAGAGCATGTACAAACATTTAATACATATACAGGGACAGAGACTGAAACTTAGCCAAAGGTTTTTATTTTTTCCTTATTTGCCATACAAAATATTCGAACAGTCTATGGAAAATGTCCTTTTTACTGTCATGCCTATTTAACATTAACAAAACAACAACAAACAAACAAAACACGACCCTCCCATCGCTCAGTAGCAACCCTGGGAGAGGTCAGCTGGTGAGGTCATCAATGGGGGCGAGGCAACATCAGAAGTGGGCGGTTACTCTGTCAATCTCTAGCAGGTCTTCCAAAATCTGTAATGGAGAACAGAAGGTCTCGTTTTTGATCTTCCAGTCACACTAGGGCTGAGACTCTTTCAGAAAGTGCACACTCCTATACCCGAGGTACGAGTAGCTTCCCAACATCAGTACAAGCCCACGTTATCTTATATGTATTTCAACTGCAAAAAATAAACTCAATGAATACCAAATCATGGGTGTGGCATCATTAAACTGCGGACGGGGCCCTCCACCCCGACACTCAGCCATCCCTGTTGGTAAGAGGTCTGGGTGGAGCAGGCGTGGACTCACTATGTCGGAGGTGGTGCCGATCTTCTTGGCCAGCTCACTGCGCTCCATCGTGCTCAGGTACAGGTACTTATTCAGCAGCTCTCCATCCAGAATGTTCCGCACCGCGTTCTGGAGCGTGCGCCGGTCGGCGTGCAGCATTCTGACACACACACACATGGTTACCACAGCGCCTCAACCACCTCTAACCATTGTGAGACAGTAAATAAGTGATACCTGAAGGCCTTGGGGTTGAGGCCGGCATGGTGGGGCAGCATGGTGGTGAGGGCGTTCTGTAACATCAGCAGCCTGCGGTACGTCTTCTCCGGCATGGGCAGCAGCAAACCGATCCCACCATCCAGAGTGGCTACATGACGGAGGGAGAGAGGGAAGGGATTAGCTGCTGTATCGGAGAGCAGACCCGGAGTGTGGGTGTGTGTCTCAAACCCACCAAACCAGGTGATGTGCTTGTTGTCCCAGGTGAGTGCCTTCTTGCTGGCGGGGTCCAGAATGCCGCGGCAGGGCATCCTCCAGAAGGTGTTCACGTGGGCACCCACGTTGAAGTCTGCCCTCCGCAGCAGTCGCATGCCCCCGAAGCTCTCCTTAGCTACAACCCAGCAGAGCACAGCTCAGTCAGCACAGTTAACAGCTCACTGTCAGCACAGCTAACAGCAGAGCACAGGTCACACATGCGGCAATTAATAGCACACACACAGCACCAGGTAACAACAATCTTGACAGTGATTAGAGAAAACGTACCTTCTGGGAGATACATGTACACTAGCAGGTTTTTGTCACGGTCAGACACTGGATGAAAATAAAAACAGGCATTTTTACGCTGGAACTGATATGGTCAGGGTCAGTGTTTTATAAGCAATCCAAGTCAATCCAGGCCCAGCGGTGCTTTGACAGTCGTGCACGGCTGGAGGTCACTTACCCAGAAAGCCCAGCTGCCCACTGTCCACCATGAACTCTATGCTGTAAACCTCCAGAGGCTTGGCGTCCTGGACAGAAGGAAACAGCACAATGTTCACCTACTGCAAAGAAACTGTAGGAGCCCATTCAAACTAAAGGAACATGTCTGTTCCTTCTATTGCTTTAAGGTGTGAATCCAGCCATTAGGAAAGCTCTGTTAACATTAGTATAGATCAGGGGATACTAGTGTCAAGACTCCAGTTCCCTGGATGTAGGAGAACCATGGTGCTGGTTCTACAGTCAGCCCCTGTGACAAGACCTCAACACACCCTCCTTACCAGACAAGACCTCAACACACCCTCTTTACCAGACAAGACCTCAACACACCCTCTTTACCAGACAAGACCTCAACACACCCTCTTTACCAGACAAGACCTCAACACACCCTCCTTACCAGACAAGACCTCAACACACCCTCCTTACCAGACAAGACCTCAACACACCCTCCTTACCAGACAAGACCTCAACACACCCTCCTTACCAGACAAGACCTCAACACACCCTCCTTACCAGACAAGACCTCAACACAACCTCTTTACCAGACAAGACCTCAACACACCCTCTTTACCAGACAAGACCTCAACACACCCTCTTTACCAGACAAGACCTCAACACACCCTCCTTACCAGACAAGACCTCAACACACCCTCCTTACCAGACAAGACCTCAACACACCCTCCTTACCAGACAAGACCTCAACACACCCTCCTTACCAGACAAGACCTCAACACACCCTCTTTACGAGACAAGCAGCTACGAGGCTAAACACGCTGCCACTGGAATGGATTAAATGAAAATAATGACATGCAAAATTAAAGACAATAAGGACCAATCAGAGCTCTGCAAGGTGCATGCTGTCAGAACATTAGTCTTAACAACCAGGATATGTATATTAGGGAGGACTGCAGGAGTGCAGGACAGGATGTGTGAGTGTGAGCTGTGGTTGTGTGTTAGGGAGGTGTGAGTGTGAGCTGTGGTTGTGTTAGGGAGGTGTGAGTGTGAGCTGTGGTTGTGTGTTAGGGAGGTGTGAGTGTGAGCTGTGGTGTGTTAGGGAGGTGTGAGTGTGAGGTGTGTTACGGAGGTGTGAGTGTGAGCTGTGGTTGTGTGTTTGGGAGGTGTGAGTGTGAGCTGTGGTGTGTTAGGGAGGTGTGAGTGTGAGCTGTGGTGTGTTAGGGAGGTGTGAGTGTGAGCTG
>NC_135216.1:6433615-6438615 GCF_052324685.1 Brachyhypopomus gauderio
CACTCGTATATGTGTGGGGTGTACAGTAGAGGTGAGTGAGCCACTCGTATATTTGTGGGGTGTACAGTAGAGGTAAAGAGTGAGACACTCGTATATTTGTGGGGTGTACAGTAGAGGTAAAGAGTGAGACACTCGTATATTTGTGGGGTGTACAGTAGAGGTGAGTGAGCCACTCGTATATTTGTGGGGTGTACAGTAGAGGTGAGTGAGCCACTCGTATATGTGTGGGGTGTACAGTAGAGGTGAGTGAGCCACTCGTATATTTGTGGGGTGTACAGTAGAGATAAAGAGTGAGACACTCGTATATTTGTGGGGTGTACAGTAGAGGTAAAGAGTGAGACACTTGTATATTTGTGGGGTGTACAGAAGAGGTAAAGAGTGAGACACTCGTATATTTGTGGGGTGTACAGTAGAGGTAAAGAGTGAGACACTCGTATATTTGTGGGGTGTACAACTCTACAGACCTTAGACTCCACATGATAGGTGACATAGTGGACTGTACACCTGAGTGGAATTTTGCGCACTGGCCAGGGGGCGTCGTATGAGAGGTACGTGGGCAACACACTTATCCTCAGCTCACCCTGCGGGGAAAACATCAGCATCATTCACGCATGCAAATCTAAACCGACAAGATAGAAGATATCTGGAAATCACTGACAGGCTGACAGGACTAGTATTGCTGCTAGAATAATGACCACCACTGTGTTACAACCACAAGGAGGGAAACAAGGACACACTCAGACAAACAGCCAGGCAGGCAGGCAGGCAGGCAGGCAGCCAGACAGGCAGGCAGCAGACAGGCAGGCAGGCAGGCAGCAGACAGACAGGCAGCAGACAGACAGGCAGCAGGCCTCATGGCACCTGTACCTGCTTGTTGAAGTAGAGGAAGCCTTTGGGGCAGTTGACGTTGTGGAACGGGGAAAAAGATTCGATTGGTCCATCAATGGTCATGGGGTGGAGCCTCATGGCACTGCGAGAGGTCACGAACATCCAATGAGGAGAAGGCCCACAGATGAACACCTGCACAAAACAAAGAGGAACAAAACTAGATGCAGTTTACACGAACTACAACAAAGAAAAAGATATGATCACAGGAAAGAGGTGATTAACTACCACCAAGGACAGAGCAGAAATGTGGACTGTCCGGTACGTTTTTTTTCATGAACGAAAACTTTCACATTCATTATAATCAATGCAGCATACAAGTATGAACACTAAATAAGCACTCTTTTATATAAATTTAGATTTTTATCTTAGCTGTTAAATTTAAAATACTAGAAACAAGAAAAACAGAAAACATAACTCATCCCAATGTGAGTGTGCAGGAGAACAAACAGGCCATCTTACCCCAGAGTAGCCAGAAATATCCTCAAAGTATCGGAACCTGGCCACACGACCTTTGACCCCTAGAGGCTCCTCCCCAGGACCCTCTGGTTTCTTGTCCTTCTTTAGCTTTGATTTCTTCTCTCTGAAGTTAATGTTGTGGGGCATCTGAGGGAGAATCAATGATCACTTCAACACTACAGTGACTCATTTCACCGGGGAGTCACTCTGAAGTTTGGTCTGTGAGCTTCTCACCTTCTTGAAACGAACTTTGAGGTTGCTCTGGGCCTGCTGCTGGTCATATGGGAACGCCTCATAGATCAGAAGCTCCTGATCAACATGAGCCTGAGACAGAGAGACAGAGGGAGGGCAAGAATGAGAGAAAGAGAGAGCGAGAGAGAGAGAGAGAGAATGAGAGAAAGAGAGGGAGGGAGACACAGAAAAAGGGAGAGAGATGGGGAGAGGGAGAGATACGGAGAGAGGGAGACAGAGGGAGAGAGATAGGGAGAGAGAAAGAGAGAGATAGGGAGAGAGAAAAAAAACAAAGAGAGAAAGAGAAATAGAGGGGGGGAGAATGTGAGAGCAAAATTACAGGAAAAAATCGACTGTCAACAAACCGACAAAAAGCCAGAAAAGTATGTATACCAGCAAATATGGTCGACTGTGGTTGTAGCCTAGTGATACTAGGACAACCTCTTTGACCAATGGAATCTCTCCTTGTCGTGTCACTTCCTCCTTTTTCATCTCCCCCTGAGCAGCTGATTGGCCTGCTGAGCTGTCAACCAACACTCGCTGACCAACGGGGAAGTTTTTCACCAGGAACACCAAACGCCAGTCAGGGAGTTGGTAGATCTGAGAAGACATCGGGAGAAAATTTTTTATTTTTTAGAGGAATTTTATTTAGCCTATTTGATAAACATTAGCTACATGAAGTTACTACATAAATCATTTATTTATGTAGAAGAAGCAAACGACCAGCGAATGACCAACCTGTCAGGGACAAACATTGTTCTCTTTTGTTTGACCACAAAGTCACTTCAACATATGGAAAAATGTAATTGGTTCACTTATAAACAGCACCACAATTACCGAACTACTAAGTGAACTACTAAGTGAATCATAGAGTCTGTGATTGAGAGAATCGCTGAATCGTTTCCGTGAGCGGCGGAAACCACACCTCCATGACGCCGTTCTCTCGCACCACCAGGCACCAGTGTGTGGGCTCCTGTTTGCCCCGCCGCTCGCCCTGAGATGGGCCCGTGGACGTGGGGCCGCCCCGCCATGCCTCCTCCTTACTGGGGCTGGTGAGAGGGCTGGACTCCCCGTACAACATCTCCTCTTCGTCGTCCACCGTGGTACTGGGCACAGAGACAGCGAGGACAAGCAGGACATGGGACGAGAGTTAATGGAGGTTAATGGGAGTTAATGGTGTTAATGGGGTTAATGGAGAACTGACTGATGAGTCCTGAGTGCTGGGATGGGAAACACTGGCTGTGTTCTAAATAGCCTACTGCATACTGCATACTGAACTCAGTATATACTGGATACTGCATACTGGTGCTCGTAGTAGTATGCAGTACAGTTTCCAGTATGCAACAAAAACAAAGCATACTACGGGGTCACGTGAACGTAGCGTTGCATGATGGGATGCAGTACACCACCAAGATAGCTCTGTTCGCGTACTGGAGTATTTTGTGGTAGTAGTATGTCATCCGGGGGATGTTTCACGTACTGGAATAAATTATTTTTATTCACATACTGCATACTGATCTGGGGCCCAAGCAGGAGGCCAGTAGTATGTAGTAGGCTGTTTCAAACACAGCCACTAACTAGAGCTGAGGTCCCAGATCTTGAAGTTCTGGAGATCCATCAGCAGCTGTACAAAACCTAATTGAACACAGCTGATTAGACTTTGGTCTGTCCCCCAAAGCTGACAAGATAGCAACATCTCAACAACATTACAGAAAGCGGGCCATTAAAAATACAGGAGTCATCCCATCCAGCAGGAGGCGCTGTCTCTACCTGATGTCCTGGATGATGGTCTCGGTCTCCGCGTGGCTCCTGGCCACAGCTTCCTCTTTGGCTGGAAAGTTCACCTTGTTTTCAGTGGTGAACATGCCGCTCACGTCACGGTACGTGCACAGAGTGATCACACGTGACTGCTGCACAGACCAAACACCACAACAGCTCACACAACCGCTGGACTAAATCCACTTTAGCTGGACAGCGGTTACATAACATTTCCTCACTAATGACTTAAGGTCTTAACCTTTAGTCATTTTTACAAAGCCACAATAGTCACTGATCCTTTAGGACAGAGTACAGTGAGCCCAAAGAGTACAAGCATCAGCAGCTGTGTGTGTGTGTGTGTGTGTGTGTGTGTGTGTGTGTGTGTGTGTGTGTGTGAGAGAGAGAGAGTGAGAGAGTGAGAGAGTGAGAGAGAGAGAGAAATGCACAGAAAATGAACAGAGAAACAGCCCACCCAGACAGACAGACAGACAGAGCTACAGAGGCAATTTCACAGGCCCCGCCCCCTTGCCCAGGCAGACAGACCCCGCCCTGTTCCCCGCCCGACAGGCCCCGCCCCCTCCCCCGGCAGACAGACCGTGTGCAGCTGGGGCTTCTGCAGTGCCAGCCGGTGCATCTTCCCCATGTAGGCGTCGCTCTTCAGCACAAACATGCTCACCACGCCCTCCGCCGTCATGACGACCACGTAGGGGTCGGCCACGGAGCACTGCACTATGGGAGAGCCCAGGTCCACTGGGATGAAGTGCAGCTGGGTGACTGCAGGGGCGGGGCCGGGGGAGGGGAGAACAGCATGCGATTGGTGCACTGGTTTGGTTTTATATCCAATCAGAGACATTGTGGATGAAGGCCACACGGTACAGCGTTATGGTCCAGGTTTGGCCCCGGTGAAGGTGAGGTGGGCGGGGCGTGAGGCTGATCCCTACCCCCTTCCAGGAGGCGGAGTCCCATGGGCGACACCTGGATGATGTACTTGTTGTCTCCGATGTTGCCGGCGAACACGGTGGGGCCCTGAGTGGCGAAGCCACTGGTGTCCAGTTCCATGATCTCCTGACCCGTCTGCAGGATCTGAGGGGCAAAGGGGCAGGGCAGGACACACAGGGGCAGGGCAGGACACACAGGGGCAGGACAGGACACACAGGGGCAGGACAGGACACACAGGGGCAGGACAGGACACACAGGGGCAGGGCAGGACACACAGGGGCAGGGCAGGACACACAGGGGCAGGGCAGGACACACAGGGGCAGGACAGGACACACAGGGGCAGGGCAGGACACACAGGGGCAGGGCAGGACACACAGGGGCAGGACAGGACACACAGGGGCAGGACAGGACACACAGGGGCAGGGCAGGTCACACAGGGGCAGGGCAGGACACACAGGGGCAGGACAGGTCACACAGGGGCAGGACAGGTCGCACATGGGCAGGGCAGGACACACAGGGGCAGGACAGGTCACACAGGGGCAGGACAGGTCACACATGGGCAGGGCAGGACACACAGGGGCAGGACAAGTCACACAGGGGCAGGACAAGTCACACAGGGTAGCTGGGTCTGTAGACTTCCCACGTTTGCATTGTCATATCAAGATACAACCATGAGGAATGCAGCAATATGTGGTGTGTGTACCATGGTGGAGTCCTCTCTGCTCAGA